>NC_060162.1:25437405-25445377 GCF_021292245.1 Micropterus dolomieu | reverse complement strand
GGGGGGAGGGGGGGGGGGGGGGGGGGGGGGGGGGGGCAGTTTGAGTTTAGTCCTTTTATTATGGATAGGATGGTTAGCACAAATAAAGATTATTATTATTATTACCAAAAGAAGCTACCAGGACGGTTTTCTTCACAAACTAACATAATGTTGTTGGTTTCCACGAGTACACCGCCGGTCTTGTCTGCTGTTCTGCACTCTGAACTCTGTTTTTCTACCGCAGCTTCACATGGCCGAGCATCCAGCAGGACACCTGGTGCTGAAATGGCTCATAGAGCAGGACATGACACTGGAAGAGGCTGGCAAGGAAGGTAAACACAGGACTACAGGACTTTGCGTCATTAGACTGTAAACTGCTGTGATTATAGACAGTCATTATAGAAATGGAGATAATGTGCTTGTTAAAGGGCCATACTGGGGCTTTACATGTTTGAGCTCATTAATTTCAGATGGCATTAACTTTAAATCACTGCTGACCATTTTCTAAAATGATCCCATCAGTTTAGGGTTCATTTCAGTTTATTTCAGCATGTTCTAAAAATGAATTTATAGACTTGAAGTCACTAAAAAACTAATTTAATAGGTGATGCACTGAAAGATGCTCACAAAAATAAGTAATTGTTCATTCTCTTTTGATGAATGTTAATCTGGTCTGGAAATGAGTCACTTCCTGTATTTATAAAATATGCTAATATTACCCCAGTTTGTGCCACTGAAGTGTGGATTATAGTCTCTCAACATCTGTCTTTCTGAAAAATAAATATGTTGATCTTTATAAAAGAACGGATTTCCTAAACCCTCAAAGAATCTTTTATCTATTATACTATATAAAACCATTTAACCCTTTTCAAATTAAGACTGTTTTCTATTTGTGGTAGCAGCAAGTGACATGTACTGGCTCTATTTGTATGTGAAAGTGTAAAATGGCTTTATGGCCACAAGAGGGCGCCAAAGTGATGAGCAATGGCCCAACATTCTACAAAATTAAATTGAAATCAGGGAAGTTTCTGTCTTTCTGTTGACATCTACTTCACTTACCTTTTCAGAACGGTTCGGCAGGATACTGGTGGACACAGTGGGAACAGACAAAATGAAGAGCTGGGTCAAAGTCAACAGAGGAGCCATGGTGCTCTGCAGGTCAGTGTGTGTACACACACACCTTGATGACATATAACAATTCAGTTACTCAAAGGGTCAGTTCATCCAAAATCACAAAACAGACACATTTTCTTGCTTCCCTCTAATTGTATCTTTATTTATCCAGGTTTTGTGATTTGTGCTTTCCCAATACAGTAGAGGTGATTGGTAAAATTACATTAAAAACATTTCTTTTGATAATCCACAATCTTTCTGTGTGGATTTCTGTGAGGAAGTGTTCATAGAGTCTATTTCAGGATTTCAGTGCAGAGAAACCTTTTCACCATCGAGTCTGTGGATTATCCAGAGTAACCTGGAGACTAGGTGCGTCATCGCAATGATTAACCATCTGCACTTAAGTCCCTCTATACAGACACAAATGTTGGATTTCTGGAATTATTAAAGTTGCTTTCAGTTTGATTTGACTGTTTTACATGCAAAATAATTGCTGTCAATCTGGGAACAAAATAGTCGCCTAGTCGTCAGACCTCAGTAGTAGTATGCCACTGACTGTCTTAGATGACAGAACTGTTAAGAATCACTCATTAATCTTTATTCTGTCTTGTTGGCATTAATGCCATAATCTGAATAAAAGTAATTTTATGCGTGATCAAATGAGCTGGTAGAAAAACATAGAACGAAAGTGGAAAGACGAGCAAAACATGAATAAAGGGGTTTGTGTGATTTCAGAGTTTATATGGGTGTTTTTCTTACCAAGTAAAAAAACAGGAATAAAAGTGTGCTGAGCTGTCGACCTGCTCTGAGCAGGCTGGCAGCAGACTGGCAGCAGACTGCACGAAACACACATTTTTGGCACTAAGATTGCAGCGCACCTCTGGACTGACGCGGCTATACCCTCGACCACACCTCTCCTCCCACTGGGGCGCAGAGCGAGTCACCAAGATAGCAAACGTGGGGAAATACTCTCAGTGCGCTCCAGAATGCTGCGTTCCTCTCCCTGCGCACAGTATGTGGGTGAACTGACCCTTGAACTACAAATGGCTGACAACCAAATCACATTTCTAAGCCTCGTCATCACATGAGCTGCACTGTCCAAATGTTTGCAAACTATGTTTTCCTTTTGGTGTAGAAGTGACATTGCTAAAAAATGATTTCAAATGAACTAATAAATAAACATTTGGATATGCAGTGTCTGGTCAGAAGCTAAGCAGCCTTTTTGAAGTCTCCACCTGTGTTCTTGTGTGCAGCCTCCTGAACAGCTGTGACAAGTCTGTGGTTTCCGAGGTGAAGGCGACGCTCGAGTCCATCAAACCAGAGCTCAGCAGCATCAGCAACAACGAAGGAGCTAAAATCCTGCTGAAGAATCTAAACAAGTAGAGACTTTTTTTTTTTTTTATTTCAAACAAACTGGTGATGTTAAAACGCATCACCGTCTGTGCAGCAGTGGGCCCTTTCCACAAAACGCCTACAGGACTGCAAGTGTTTGTAGCTGCACATGGGAATGTTTTCAGGAAGTGGATACAACCTGGAACATTCAGGTCATTTCATCCCTGCTGGAAAAGAACGGACGTGAATTTTTGTGGAAACATTGAGCATTGAATGTGTGAATAAGGATATAAAAACAGGTAAAATACACAGATTGTTAGTTTTACAACACATGAACAGTACACATAACATAAATCCTCATAGTTCTGTTGTACTAATAGAATCAGTACAACAACGGAGTCATACTCTGATTGTTTTTTTACATAAATACGTTTTTCTTCCCAGTCGCTTCTACTTTGCCGTTTTGCAGTCATTGTTAAGCTTCTATCGCTGACACTCAACATGTATTTCACATTAAAAGCTCACCTGGTTAAAAAAAGTATTTTTAAGGTGAAACATCTGCGGGAAGTGGTGGGTGTCATTGACCATAGCATAACACCAAATGGAGGGGAAAAAACCTAGATATACATGTAGTTAGTGAGGGAATAACAGTATTTCTGTTAAAGAAGAGAAACTCAGAGCAGCCAGTTGGTGAATATGACATGATTCTGTTGGAACTAGTGCTGTGGAAATATATAGTAGAGGAGAATGTATGGATTGCGGACAAAGGAGCTTAATAGGTTCAATTTGACCAAATCGCAGAGATCACCACTGTCCTCTTCTATCTCGTCTCTCTGTGCAAGTGGTTTTGGGTGTTTTATAGTCAGGAGATTTCTGCCTAAGGTGAATGGAATTTAATTTAGGTGGTCATAGTACAACTCTATTTCAGTACATTATCTCAAAACCTGGACAAGTAAACACAAAACAGTGGCTACCTAGAACCTTTAAGGGGTTTTGGCGATTGTTCTGTCCAGTAGTCCTGATTGTTTGTGCCACCTTCATTTTCAGATTTTCTTTAGTAAAATTTTGTACCTTGTGAGTTATAATTGTTTCCACTGAAAAGAAAATGTGTTTGCAAAATAAAATGATTGATAACTTAATTGTATCTGATACTTTTTTAAACTGATGGTGAATAATAATTTACATTAATCCATTTAGCTGACGCTTTTATCCAAAGCGACTTACAATTGCTATATACATCAGAGGTCGCACGCCTCTGGAGCAACTAGGGGTTCAGTGTCTTGCTCAGGGACACAATGGTGGATGGGTCACAGGGGGGGATCTAACCCGGGTCTCTCACACCAAAGGTATGTGTATTATCCATTGCGCTATAACCATCAATTGAAAGCTTTCAATCTAATAAACCTAGAAACTGGAGCTGTTCTGTGACTCAGCAAGCATCCAAAGGGTCCAGGCCTGCTGATATTAAAAGTAAATCCTAATGAAATCTATATTTTTCACTGGAAATGCAGAGTTATAGTTGATGGATTCACCTCCTACTAAGCTGATCTGAATTTTCCATTTTGGGCATTTTGCTCAATTCTGATTGGTTGTAGTGATAATGAGACCAGTAAGTTCCGTACCACACATGGCAAATTCAACAATAATTAAAGAGACTATTTTATATCATAAATTCATTTTGAGGCAGGCAGACAGATATTGTATTTTTGTGACGCCCAGCTAGCAGCTCTAGAGAGACCGCAATGTTTATTTCACCCCACAATATGAAGATAATGACTAGCTATTCTTCAGTGTGATCACTGTTAGACACACACTTCTTACTCAGTCACAAGTTCACCTTCAAAACAATGACACTAGGTCTTTTTTACAGCAGACATTTGAACTTGTCACAGTGAGCCAGCATGTGCAATACCAGGGCCCTTAAACTAAAGCAGCTAAATGGAATTTAGCCATCATTTTGTTATTTACACCTTTTCCTACTGTCACTTGTCAAAATGTGTGCTGTGACAAATAAAAAACAAAACAATTTTCTCTGAAATACTATTGAGTACTAGTGAAAATAATGATGAGGGAAAAATACGGTACCAACAAGTAAAAATAAAAAGACAATAATTGATGGCATCACCGTTAAGAACGCCATCTTTAGTTCATTAGCAGGTTAGTTTTGCTGCTTCTTCCAACTGTTATGTCCACTTCAGCAGAAAACATGAAATATATGACCATTGTTTATAAAGTTAAAGGAATTCTTTGGGAAATACTCTAGTTTCTTGTTGAGAGTTAGACAAGGACACCACCACTCTCATGTGTGTCTGTTAAATAGCCAGGAGACATCTTAAAGACTGACTTTGTCCAAAGGTAACAAAATACCTGCACCTCTAAACAATCAAGATAAAGTGTGTTTAGTGAGTTTTAGTCTGTGCAAAAACCTGTTCTGTCAAACCAAAAGTAACAACAACCTGTAGTTTTGAGGGGGGGTTATGTGCCAGGCTATTTCTTGGCCAGGAGCAGTGACTTTTTGTGTAACCTTGGGACAGACCCATGTTTCCAGTCGTTATGCTAAGCTTAACTGCTGGGTGCAGACACAACAGCTTATAAGCCACCAAAAAAACCAACACATGATGACTTCTTGATTTCACGGTCCTTCAGTAAGCTTATAACGTAGAACAAACACACTGTTCTACAACTTAGCTGCTATATTACAGCTGAGTGGGAGCTCCACTACCGAACCACCTTCACTCAGTGACACTGATGATTCAGTATAATCACTTCAGCTTAGGGATTCAGTGTTAAACATAACGTTCAAGAGCGATGACCCTGTGACTTCATTTACACACACACACACTGAGGGGGAGTTGAACAGCTTCATGGCGACAAGATAAAGAGACATAGGTTTATTATTAGATGGAGGGAAACACATGGGACAGATAAACAGCTCTAATATCCACTGTCCAGATGTCAACTTATGATTTATTTCAGTCCTGTTGTCATTATCTCCTGGGTCCTGGATTACTTGTGAGCTTTAGAGACTTATGGATAGATGGCGGATGGAGCACGAGTACATAGTCAGTGACAATAATGTTACAGACAGCTTTTGCAAAAATCTATGTCGATTAATAAGAGTAAATGGGTGAGTATATAACATTTTGGCAAATGAAAGAAAAACATTTAACATGTATTTACACCACACCTGCACAGTTCAGAGGCAGAACAGGAACAAACAGACAGAGGGGATGGATAGATAAAGGATAATTAAATGTCCCTTCAGGAACAATAACAGCCCTGACCCTGGACTTGGAGTGACATTTTGAACTCAAAAGTGTGAGAACTGAGGTCCAGAGAGTTGGAGATTTCTTGGCAGGTTATTGGTTCAAACCGCCATGATTCGTGACATGGTCCTATTAATGGTATGAAGGCCTGTACAGAATGTCCCTGGCTTATTTCCAGTCCCACTACTCCATAAAATGTCCGTCTCTGCTGTGTTGATCACATCCTGACTGTCACTCCTGCCTTTCAGACAAATCTTACCGTAGACTTGCAAATCTATAACCTGGCTCACTGCAGGTGGGCTGTCCTTGACTGAACGGTGTCCTCGCAGCACTCGGCAAACCTCTTTGCTGCCCTCCTGGCAAAGTGCACCTTCCCGCGCGCCTTGGTGACGGCGGTGTACTCGTGAGCCTTGAGCTTTGTGTAATAGTCGGAGAACTTGTTGTAGAGAACGGAGATGGGCATGCCGTTAAGGATGACGCCAAAGGAGATGCAGGCGAAGGCGAAGATTCGTCCCAAGTTGGTCTCAGGCAACATGTCGCCGTAGCCAACTGTGGAAATACTCACCTGAAGGATGAAGGAGACACCGAGGAAGAAAGGGTAAACCAGAAAATACTAAATATAAACCTGACAAAAAACTAAAATTAGATGTTGAGGACATGATCGTTTCTGTATTCCAAATATAGACTTTAAAATTGATGTCAGCCTTACTCATACATTTACTTGTGGTAAGAGATTTCCTTTGGGGAGAAAGCGTTTTTCCCCCACAAAGAGCTTTTTAAACTAATGTTTTTACGTATAAGTTGTTTCTCTAATTCACATTTCTCTCTCTCTCTCATATATATACATATATATATATACATATATATATATATATATATATATATATATATATATTCTGTTTAGCTGTAAACAAGCTAAAAAAAATTAGTTATAATTTTTTTGGAGTCAAACCATTTTATGGGCCAATATTTTTTCAGCAATAGTCATTCACTGTCTTTACATGTTGTGATTAACACTCTATATGGTAATTCACATTATTAATTGCAGAGTCCAACATTCCCCAGCTGGTTTCAAATGGCCTACTTCCACTTCTTCTTTATTAAAAACAACACGCTGTGACAGCATGGCTGTGTTGTTGATTTTGGTGAAACTAGATCATATTTTAGTCAGTTTCAGATAGATATCTTTAAAGAAACCGTTAACTGCTGCTAATTCTAGCTGCCATTAGTTAACTTAGCCATGCAGCTAGTAGCTATTGTTCATTCAATAGATCAAAATTCTATAACTCTGCATCTGTTATCATTAATGATCACACTTCACAACATTTCACTCTCCAGCGGGGAACAATACAAGGATGTCCACTCTCTCAATTATTATTTGCCATTTTCATCAAAACCCTTGCAGCTGCCATTCACCAGAATGACTGTATTACATGTAAACAAACAAGATACTTTGACCACAAAATAATTTTATATGCAGACGACATACACTACTCAAAAAAATAAAGGGAACACTAAAACACATCCTAGATCTGAATGAATGAAATAATCTCATTAAATACTCCTTTCTTTACATAGTTGAATGTGCTGACAACAAAATCACACCTCCCTGACCTCCCTACAATGCCTGGGCATGCTCCTGATGAGGTGGAGGATGGTCTCCTGAGGGATCTCCAGTCCATAGCATCAATGCCTTCCTCTTGCAGGAACTGCTGACACACTCCAGCCACATGAGGTTCCTTGCATTAGGAGGAACCCAGGGCCAACCGCACCAGCATATGGTCTCACAAGGGGTCTGAGGATCTCCTCTCGGTACCTAATGGCAGTCAGGCTACCTCTGGCGAGCACATGGAGGGCTGTGCGGCCCCCCACAGAAATGCCACCCCACACCATTACTGACCCACCGCCAAACCGGTCATGCTGGAGGATGTTGCAGGCAGCAGAACGTTCTCCACGGCGTCTCCAGACTCTGTCACGTCTGTCACATGTGCTCAGTGTGAACCTGCTTTCATCTGTGAAGAGCACAGGGCGCCAGTGGCGAATTTGCCAATCTTGGTGTTCTCTGGCAAATGCCAAACGTCCTGCACGGTGTTGGGCTATAAGCACAACCCCCACCTGTGGACGTCGGGCCCTCATACCACCCTCATGGAGTCTGTTTCTGACCGTTTGAGCAGACACATGCACATTTGTGGCCTGCTGGAGGTCATTTTGCAGGGCTCTGGCAGTGCTCCTCCTGCTCCTCCTTGCACAAAGGCGGAGGTAGCGGTCCTGCTGCTGGGTTG
>NC_060162.1:25385443-25437305 GCF_021292245.1 Micropterus dolomieu | reverse complement strand
CTGACCCACCGCCAAACCGGTCATGCTGGAGGATGTTGCAGGCAGCAGAACGTTCTCCACGGCGTCTCCAGACTCTGTCACGTCTGTCACATGTGCTCAGTGTGAACCTGCTTTCATCTGTGAAGAGCACAGGGCGCCAGTGGCGAATTTGCCAATCTTGGTGTTCTCTGGCAAATGCCAAACGTCCTGCACGGTGTTGGGCTATAAGCACAACCCCCACCTGTGGACGTCGGGCCCTCATACCACCCTCATGGAGTCTGTTTCTGACCGTTTGAGCAGACACATGCACATTTGTGGCCTGCTGGAGGTCATTTTGCAGGGCTCTGGCAGTGCTCCTCCTGCTCCTCCTTGCACAAAGGCGGAGGTAGCGGTCCTGCTGCTGGGTTGTTGCCCTCCTATGGCCTCCTCCATGTCTCCTGATGTACTGGTCTGTCTCCTGGTAGTGCCTCCATGCTCTGGATACTACGCTGACAGACACAGCAAACCTTCTTGCCACAGCTCGCATTGATGTGCCATCCTGGATGAGCTGCACTGCCTGAGCCACTTGTGTGGGTTGTAGACTCCGTCTCATGCTACCACTAGAGTGAAAGCACCGCCAGCATTCAAAAGTGACCAAAACATCAGCCAGGAAGCATAGGAACTGAGAAGTGGTCTGTGGTCACCACCTGCAGAACCACTCCTTTATTGGGGGTGTCTTGCTAATTGCCTATAATTTCCACCTGTTGTCTATTCCATTTGCACAACAGCATGTGAAACTGATTGTCAATCAGTGTTGCTTCCTAAGTGGACAGTTTGATTTCACAGGAGTGTGACTGACTTGGAGTTACATTGTGTTGTTTAAGTGTTCCCTTTTTTTTTTTGAGCAGTGTATTTTTATACTTATGAACCTCTCAGCACTCCTGCCAGAAGTCTTTAATCTCATATCTAAATATTTCAAAATTTCTCATTACTCCATAAACAAATCTATTCTACAATGTTACCATTAAAAGGGGAAGACTGGAAATGTAAATACTTCCTTTTGCAATAACAACGGGCAACATTAAATACCAAAGCAGCGTATAAGACTGGAACAACTTACTTATTTCATTAATTAGAAGAATTGCTGCATTCAAAATGACCATATTTTCCTAAATAAACTATACTTTTTTGATGACCCCAGTCTAACCAACTGGTTAAACCAACTGGATTCAATCATAAACAACTTTTTACCTGATACACCAAAGACCAAGAGTCACCTCAACTATCCACATTAAACAAAACAAGATACCATATAACACACTAGAGATGTTGTAGCTCTGTTTGGGTTATCTTTCACTGGGTGAGACACAGTCCCAAATGTATTCCTTTCTATGCATCCCCTCCCAGTGGAAGAGACAGTCCCAAATGGGCTACAGAAGTTGTAGCTTTTCGGCATTCCCTCAGTGCAACTGTTGTACGGAACACCTCTGCAAGATGCAACCTAACCAGACAGTGGAGGCAGTATATCAGGGTGTAAAGGAATATCAACAGCAGACTACATGTGCAAAATCCTAAATACTCAAGGAATAAATTGGTGTTAGTCAGGGATGATTTGGTCCTGATCTGCGTCCTAGTGGATTTACTATTTCATCCTTCAGGGACACACAAAGAACACAAGCAAGTACATGAACAATGCTGTTCACATCGCTTCATTTCGCGTCATTTGTCTGGCTGAAGGTGATATACATTTAAGTTTAAATAAGTTTTAATATGCAAGTCACAGTGAACAGAGAATAAGTGGAGAACAGATAAAAAAAGCAAGCTGACAGTTTGAATGTTGCATCTGTTTTTGTGTGTGTGTGTGTGTGTGTGCGGTCTCACAGCGGCCCACCACCATGCTTGCGGCATGGAGGTGAAGTTGGTGTTGTAAACGTCGTGCTCCACAGTGTACACCATGGCTGAAAACATGAAGATGCCCATGGCGATGAAGAGCAGTAGGCAGCCCACCTGCACACAAACAAAATCTTGTATTTCCTCCGTTCCTCTGTTAATTTAATTTATTTTGCTTATAACTGCGAATCATAGAAATCCTAGATATCTATCCAGATAGGCCAAGCCCATTTGCAAAAAGCTCCTCCTACAAATTTGATCAAATTCTCTCTAGATCTAAAACATACTTTGAAGGACCCATGTATGGAAATACAAGTAAAAAGTTATTTCTCCCCCTTTTTTGGTCCTCCAATTGGCTTAACTGACACAAGCTGTAGTCAGACCTGCTGGTAGCACTGTCTCAGTGTGAAGCCGAAGGCTCTGAGGCCTGTCGAGTGACGAGCCAGCTTCAGTATCCTGAAGATTCGCATCAGACGCATAATCCTTAGAACCTGACCCACCTATAGAAAACAAGAAAACAGAAGAACCAATAAATCAGGATGAGACAAATAAATCTAATCCTCATCTTATTCATCATCATCATCTCTCCCACCAGCCTCCTTTTACCTTTCCAACACGAGCCACGGTCTCAATGTCCCCCGAGTGCAGATGCATGTCGTCGTCCTCGAAGCACTCCAGGACCATCTGCAGGTAGTGCGGCAGGATGGCGATCAGGTCGACGGTGTTCAGGACACTGCGTCCAAAACACATGAGGTCGGGGGTGGACACCAGGCGCAGCAGGTACTCCAGGGTGAAGAAGGTGATGCAGAACGTCTCAACATACTCGCCGTAGAATCTGCCACTGGGCTGGCCCGACGGCGTCTGGTAGAGAAAATAAGTAAATAAATAATGTGACATTCACAAGACTATTATGTGATCACTCTTAGTTAATTGAAAGATTTACAGATAGTGTGTGACATGCCAGCTCATATATATATGTACATATATATAATACATAACATATAAAAGCTGAATGTGTCTAAATGTTTGCTGTAATTCAATACCTTCCACATTACTTAATTTTAACATGTACAAAAAAACCCCAAACAATATAGTGATTAAAGTTCAACTACATCCTTTGTACAGAAACAGCTGTTCATCATCTTCAAACTGAATATTATCTCCTTGTTGACTTAAAGGTAAATAAGGTAAAGCCACTTACACCAGAGTTCACTAGAAACTGTATTGTTCTCTCTTCAACACACACACACCAATGCAACAGATGAAAGAATGTAAATAAATAATCTTCTCATAACGTTCCTCTTCTCTCACACACACACACCTTGTACTGCATCTCATCCACAGTGTTGAGCGTCATGGCGACCAGCGAGACCAGCACAAGTATGGAGGAGGCGACCCCCATCAGCTTGGCAGAGACCGAGGAGAACGGTTTCTCCATCAGGTTCCAGATTTTCCTTCGGGTTGGTCCGAAGGCCATGCCGTGAAATACCGCCTCGTTCTCCTCCATCTCCACCTAGAGGACACGAGACAGAAATACGGTTACAGAATGGAAACAAGAAAAAAAGTTTCATTGCAATATATTTAAAAAACAGTCCAAATATGGCCTAATGTTGAAATTAAATGTTGAATTTTTTTTCCTAGACTATCTAAGGATAAAAACAGAAACAAAACAGATTACTCATTAAGTGTAAAATAAAAGAGCACATAAAAACTATGTATGTATATAAGTAATGTGTAAATTAAAGGTTTAAAAAAACTAATTTAAACGAGGATAAAGCGAAACAAGCAAGCAAACAAAATGTCACGAAAACACAACGGGGAAGAAACTGGTCCAACAACCTGCATCAGAGTGGGACCTCTGTGATGGCAACATCTGTCTCAGCCTGTGCCAAGAAAAAGCTTATTCTCCACTCTCCATCTGTCGAGACGGCAGAGCGGAGAGCTGATATATAATGTAGGTCAGACAGACTCAGAGTCAGCCAGCAGTTTACTGACTAAAATCTCACAGGTAAAAATAAAAACTGCTGAGCTGATAAAGCTACTCAGTGATGACTTCTTGACATTTTTATTTGCAGCATTTACATATGGAGCCTGGAGGGGGGGAATGTAATAATTAGTGCACACAAAATACTAAGTCAATACATAGTTCATAGGGACTAGTTCCATTAAAAATGGCCTCCACTGAGTCCTGCAGATTAACAATAATAACTGGGTCATGTTACTTTTGTTCTTACTCTGTAATAGATGTGATTTGAAATGTCGTGAAGTGCAATACTTAAAGATAAAAAACAGAATGAAAATTCTATATACAAAATATCAATAAAAGTACACACACTAAATGCTATGCTCATCATGCCAACTTGCTCACAATGACCTGCTAACATGCTAATGTTTTCAGCGGTGTATAAAGACCCTTTATAATGAATCGTTGTGTTTTTATTACCTTAGAATGAGACATTTCTATCTACATACACTACGGGTCTTCTAACTTTGTCACTCTGTTGGATACGTACGAAGAAGTAGTAATAGTCTACTCTGGTTTATTAGAAGTAAGAAGAGAAGTGAAATTTGGACAAAAACCGACAGAGTGTGTCGGACACCGTAGCTTCTCCTGCACGCTTGGAAAGGAAGTGCCTAGCGCTGACTGATGGTGCATACATGTGGTGTCGGAATAATCAGAATTTTTTCTCCCTCCTTCAATCTTTATTGCAAAAAGAGAAATAAAGTGTACATGGGACATAAAGTATACAGAAAAATATACAAATTTACAACAATATATAAGAAGACAAAAATAATAAAAACTTTGCCAGGCTAGTCTATAATATAAATATATTAAAAGAGGCCAAAGTTTTCACAGCCTTTTTGTTGTTGGATTAGGAAATTAAATTGATGTAAGATATCGTAGATGTCTGCGTGTTGTTTATACGCTCTGATAATGCAAATCCAGCACATCTTTGTAGTAGCGTTCATGTTGATTCCACATTACTACTTAAGGGCACATGAACACACGAAAGTCAGAAGAACGACTTTACAACTCGAGAAATGGGACCATCCGAGGAGCACGTGAATGCACCGTGAGAGCCGTTGGTTGCAATTCGCAACCCTCACCACTAGATGCCACTAAAACTTACACACTGAACCTTTAACGACACAACAACTGATCGGTGGTGAACAAACACTGTGTTTCAGATGCCACTAGCTGTCTATTGGCTAATAATGTCACACAAAGTCTAATTATCTCAGTTCTCTCATGGGGAAAAGACCATTGACCAGAACCCCACTCTGCTCTGCTGACAAATCTGGGCATGTCGACACTGATTCAGAAATCTGGAACTTGGCTATTGCCTGCATATATCTCGAGCTACAGGTAGGCCTACATGAGTCTCTACCCCACTTACATTTATTCATTTAGCTGACGCTTTTATCCAAAGCGACTTACAATTGCTATATATGTCGCCTATAAAATGCACAATGCGAGCCTACCTCTGCTATCAGCTGTCTCTGTATTTTCAGTTGCTCGTTCAGCTCGTCCTGCCTCTCTTCAAAGGAGATGCGGCAGCAGCGTTGACTATTTCTGATTCTAACACCCCAGTAGTTTATCTCCTCAAGGAAGTTGCGCGGACACAGCTCATCTTTGATACACAACACTCCGGTTCTGATGGAGAGGACAGACAGTAGAATGGGGTCCACAATTATTTAAAGTGGTCATATAAAGATGAGGGAAACTCACTGTGTGTGTGTACACAAGTCCATTAAGTGTTTGCCCAATTTTATAATCTTTTATCTTACAATGAACTTTATATTACCTGTAAAAGTTGAAGATGTTGTGGAAGATTTTCGGGTCCCGGTCAAAGAAGAACTCGTTTCTCTGGACGATGTAGTCGTCGCACAGGTCCAACTTCCTGCTGTGGTTTGTGTATGTGGCCAGCCGGCCAATCCTTGTCTTGGGATACCTGGCAGCTAACATGTAGGACAAGTGGTACACCTGGAAAAGAGGAAAATGTGAAAGTGATCAAAGTGAAATATATTACATTTGAAAAAGAAGAGAAGAAAGATAATTTGAATGTGCCTGAAAAATGTGAAACTACACATTTAATTACTGACCAGATTATCTGTGTCTGTTCAGATGTCATTAACCTGCACAAACTACAGAATAACTTGACTAGATTCATAAAAATCAAACATAGGTTATTTGACTAGAAGCCAAATTCATTATTTATAAATTTGTTCATAATTCTTCCTGTTAAGTAATTTGACAGTATACAAAATGTCAAAAATTGCCATTCACAATTTCTCAGAGCCCAAGGTTTGCTTGCTTTGTCCGATCCGATAAATGTATTCAATTTACAATAATACAATGACAAATTAATTCACCTTTAAATTGCAAAGAAAACAGCAGCTATAGAAATAAAAAAATTGTTACTGTAGCACACAATGCCAGCAGGTGGCACAAGAAATAAACTGACAGTAGCTATTTCTGTCTTTGCCTGTAGGAAGCCAAGTACAAATGACATGCATACAATCACTGACTGAGGCGTAACGCATAGTTACTAACATAGTTAGCTTGCTATCTACTCACATCTTGGCTAGCTAACGTTAACTTTGCTGTCCAATTAAAACTATGGTCCTTGAACTGCGGTTGCGGTGTTAAGGGTGCGGTCCTAAAATTCAGCCTCCTCTATTGCTGCTGCTTTTCATTCCCACAGGTGTTGCAGGTTTACAGGTCTAGAACAGCGCCCCCTAGGGGAGAATCTGCAGCCTGCTAAATGTGAATGAGTATGTTTGTGAGTGAGTTGCCATCTAGTGCAATGAGGTAATTCCTGTCTTATAAAGTAAGTGATTAACATATCCAGTCAAGCAGTTTGCTGTAGAAGTGAAGTTACCGTTCCACCAACGTTGATGTTGAGAGTGAAGTGTTTGGTTGGAGAGCGCTGCAGGCGGGAGGGAGACACCAGGAATTGTTCTTCCTCTTCCTCATCTCCATACTCAGCATAAAGATCGTAGATGTCTCTACCCAGATCCTTCACAAATAAAAAGAATGTTGATGAATTCAGCATTTCAAGCGCATACTCAAGTTGAATGAGACAATAAAAAGAAATAAAAGTGAGAAATGGAAAAAACTGGGTATTATATATGGTATAAAAATTGGAGTAATAATATAAGAATACAAAGAAAACCAGACGAAAAAACAACAAAGAGACTCAAATAAATTTAAATTCCATATTGTAGATGCATCTGCAGGCATCCCGTTTCTATTTTATGGCAGCTGATTTCTTTGAAAAGAAAAAAACAGATAAATCTGTTGACAGAATTGTTTAATATATAATTGTTTTATTAATTGCTTCTCACATAGGTAAATTTGCTTTTTCTGTTTTATCTCATTGCAAATTGAATGTATTTGGGTTCTGAATGTTGGTCAGACAAGCAATTTGAGCATGTCAGGCTCTGGGACATTAATCCAAAACATCTAACCAATAAACAGTAAAAATGTGTTGACTTTGATACAGAGTTTTGTGAAAAGCTTTCTTTGATTTATCCATTCACCCATCAATAATTAGGGCCGGGCAATGAAACAATAATCATTAATATCGCATATAGTTTTCTATAATAAAAAATGTTCAATAAAGGTTTGATTTAATTTGCATTGTGAACAAATTAGCAGTTCATTTTAATTTAAAACTATTAATTAATAATTATTATTTTATTTTGTTGACGAAAAGGGATTAAAAAAAGATTTTCTCATAATTTTGTTGAATGTTTTACCTCAGATATATTAAGGGATCCATTGTTTGGCATCCTGTGTTTGTTCTGACCATAAAGAATAGTTTAAAACCACAATTAACCATCTGGTTTCTTCAACTTTCACTCAGGAAATCAGCCTTTAAACTTCAAAGAAATAATGAAAGGACATAGCCTATATTGTGATAATTATCAATGTAGAAAGATTTTTTTTATTTTATTGCTATAACATTTTTGGGCAAATGCCCAGCCCTATTAATAAATACATTGTGTTTTGAACATTTTCCTCTGAGGATTAAAAATGTTAATCTATTCTAGTAAAATCCACTGGACTGACAGGGACAGTTCTCTCAGATTTGAAAACTAAATCCTGTAAATTAGAAAAACTAGAACATATGGAGAAAAAAAAAAACATGAATAACTGAAGTCTCTGACCTGCATAGAGTTCCATGGCTTAATACACGTGTTGGTGAAGTCCAGACAGTCAGCCGGTTCTTTGATGGCTTGAGTCCGGCTGCCGGGCTTGTAGCTGGGGAACAAACTCCTGCTACGGGCTCTGAGGTGGGTCAGCATAGTCGCCGCTAAATGTGAATGTGTTTAAACCTAAAAATCGATTAACCTGCAAGGAGAGACATCCTGGAAACTCTAACACCATATGCCTCTCAAACATACACACACCAATGAGTAAACATGCATGTAAAGATTTTTCACACAAATTCAGGAAGAAATCAACATCCACACAGCTGACACACACACCAACACACACAGCTGTAAAAGAAGAGATGCACACACAGAGTGATGAGGTATGCAGCTGACTGAGATGATCTGTGTGCTTAAAGTTTTAAACACTATTATCCTCTTATCCATCTCTCTCTCTCTCTCTCTCTCTCTCTCTCTCTCCTCCCACTTACTGCAACATCTAACTTTACAAATCTGGGTTTGGATGGCACAGATTAAAGGCAATCCCAAATGAATACAAAGACATTGTGTTTAATAATATCTATGTTTTTTTCATTCAGGGCATTGCAGACAGGTGACGACAGAGGATCAAGACTTAGTCCACAGCCAGCGCAGTGCATCTCCACAGTAATAAGGAGACATCATCTAGGGTCCTTGAAAATACGCAGAGAATGTCATAGCAAATTATCCATTTGTGGAGATATTTAAGTCCAGAATGAGGTGGACCGACCTTGCCATCACTAGAGACAGGCACCTGCAAGGCTACAAGAGTTACTCACTCATAGCCTCACTAAAGGTGTTCTGATTGTCCTTAATTTCAGTTTGTACATATTCTGAGTTTCAAGTAACGGAACACATTTGGTGGATCATCATGTTATGGTTAGGTTAAATTACTTAATTTAAGGTCAAGGTAAATTATTTATACATATAACGTCAAGTTAAGATCTTTGTCATGGTATCATTCGCATTAAAGTGAAAACCGGCTTTGTTGAGTACATGGGTTTGTAACTTAAAGAATTAAAAAAAACATTAATATTTCTTTCCTATAATATAATAATAGATAATAGATATATAATAGATGATCTTATATTCTATATGGTTTAGGTAAAACAATACTGCAAAGTGTGCAAGGCACCTGCTGTGAAATGCACACAACATAATTACCATTTAAAGATTGTGTTGGGGTTTGGGAACAGGGGGAGCCGCTTTATTTGGGTTAATTTGGTTTAATTCCATGTTGTCAATGTCAAAAGATGTTGACTTTGTATTACTGTTCAATGAAAAATTTAGATTTGCAGGCAGACAGCCCCTGAGTCCTGTATATGTAACAGATCTCTGCCTTAATCTAAGTGTGTTTGACGTATTTTGTCCCGCTGATATCTCAAGCAGTCAGATAGGTTGGGATTAATCCTTACTGCAGTTCAACAGGGATAATGACTGGATGGAGCCGGACTCATTCTAAATGAAACGACTTAACGGCTCTGCCGCAGTCTCAACCCACTTCCTTTACTTCACGAACATGTTTCCTCCTGTTGGACCCTCGACACGTTCCTAACACACACACGTACTTCTTTATAACATAACATTTAGTCCCTGGGCTTGGAAAGGATAACAAGTCATTCCAAGTCAAAAGTCCAAGTAATGTCACAAGTCACTGGAGTCTAAGTCGAGTTCCAAGTTGAGTCATCAGGTTCCCCCTGAAGAAGCAGCACTAACCAATATGTCACCACACTGCTGATTTAAAGCTGCAAAACAAGGGACTCTATATAGCCAAAATGTAAACCCCCGAACACTCACTGAACATCTCATTCCAAAACATTAATATTTCGCAGCATTCACTCATGTGGTTTCACGGTTTCCACCAGATGTTGGAACCTGCCTGCAGGGATTTGTTCCCATTCAGACACAAGCATTAGTGAGGTCCAACACAGATGTTGGCTGATAAGGTCTGGCACCCAGTCAGGTGAGGTTCAGGTGATGGGGTTGAGGTCAGGGCTCTGATGGCCAGCAAAGATCTTCCTAATTAAACCAAAAAAAACACATTTACATTGACCTAGCTTTGTGCACAGGGTTATTTACTGGTGGAAGGTAAGTAAGTGTACTTCCCTTAAATTTCTGTTTTTACTTGTACTTCACTATGAGTAAAATATTGTCTCTTTTACTTGACAAACTACAGCAACTGAATTGTTACTTTTCAGATTAAGATTTTAAATACCAAACAATTGATAATCTTACACTATTGGCAGCTGTAGCTCAGGGCGTGGAACAGGGTTGCCCGCTAATCGGAAGATGATGTTCGATCCTTCAGTCTGCATGTCGAAGCGCCCTTGGTCAAGATACTGAATCCAAATTGCTCCCAATGGCTGTCTCATCCCTTTGTGAATGATTTCTGAACAGTTGGCTCCTAACCTTAGCCTCTGCCATCAGTGTGTGAGAATGTATGTGAGTGTGTCAAAGTACTTTGAGTGGTTGGAAGACTAGAAAGGCGCTATTCAAGTACAGACCATTTACAATTTTAAATATTAAATGCGGTTCTTCAAGCTCATTTTGCATGTGACCCCTCAAAGGAAATATTTGAGTTTCCACAGACACTTCCCCTCTAAATGTCTGAGATGGCTGTAATTTCTGTTCAAATGTTAAATGTGACAATGAAAACAGATGTGTCGCAGAGCTTTGGTTTTCTTTTCTCTCCCATTTATGATCTCATGACCGCTTATATTGAGATTTATATTGCAACCCTTTGGAGGAGCTGGATCACCAGTTTGGGAACCACTGGAAGAAATGACCATAGATATAAGAGACAGTAAAATGCTATTTAGACACTGATGCATCAGCATTAATGATGTAACCATGCAATATAAAATGGTATCTGTTACAAGGGCTCTGTCTTGTAGAAAATTTAATTTTCATACTTTGCATTTTGCTGAGAATACTTCTGTACTTTTACTTGAGTAGATTAATGCAGGACTCTTACTTGTAATGTGGTATTTTTAGATTGTTATAGAGGTACTTTCACTTGAGTAAAGGATCTGAGTACATCTTCCACCAAAGGGAGCTTTGTCATGTTGAAGTTAGAAGCCCATAACTGTCCAAAATATCACTGTATCGTGCAACATTAAGATTTCCCTATATTGGAGCTAAGGGGTCCAAACCATGAACCGCCCCAGACTAAAGTTACACTAGTATGTAGACACCCCTATTGGCCATCTCTTTACATACACACATGGATGAATGACAGCAAAGACAGGACACCATGTTTTGAACAACGTTGTGGATTAGGTTTTAATTCTCAAGTGATTTGCAAATCAGTTTCGTCACAGATACAGAGCTTTAAGTTTTAATAGTGTCCCCCCATCACTGTACAAGGCTAGAAAAAGTTCACGGCGACAGCACACAAACATACAAAATAGTTTTACCAAATTCAGTTGTTTTTTTTTTGGAAACTTTTTCAACTTTCTTTCTTGTTAAATACATCTGAGCTCCAACCCCGGTACGATATCCAACCATAGCAAAAAATTGAATTCAAGTCAAATGTATACAATCTTATTTACACAAGGAACATTTGTCAAAGTGCATTGAGGAGAGTCCTGATTGACTGTTATGTCTTTGAGGGATGATGGGTAAATCTATACAATTGTTTTACAAATGCTGTAACCATGGTGATCCTTACACAGCTTTTATAATAAACAACAACAATAATAATTAACACTGAAATAAAATATAATAAAAATGAAGAAAACTTGCATCTTAGATATTACTGCCAAAACATGATGGTAAATAAATACACACATCTGAGCCTGTTGGATCAGAACGGGTAAGGAATAAACTTGGGACCAAGTTTCCGTCACTCTTAAATGACTTTACTGCTCTCCACTCTGAATATGGTCAAAAAGGAGTCTTGTGGTCTTTAACACGTGTCAAGTCAGGTACCGACAGCTGAGATCCAGTTTTAAATCCTGTCCAGCAGAGTTGTTTGGTTAGAGAAGAAGAGTATCCTCTTGTTAGTTCTCCAGTTCAGTGTGAACACAGAAAGCCCCCTACGAGGTGTTTGTCTCACCTGCAGCTGTGAGAAAAAGATGGCATCGGACTCCTTTTAAGAGGACGGAGCAAAAAAAACAGAACAAGGTGTCCGATTCTTGAAAATAATGAGGACCAAAACGACAAAACAAATCTTTAACACTTCATTTTGGAGTGACACTTGACACTTATTTCATTGTAGTATTCACATAATAAATAACATTTCTTTCGGTCATCCTCTCCACAGATAATGACATAATGCACTTCAGGAGGCATGTGGTCGTACGGTTAAGGGCTGCTGCTGCTACGGACTACCGTCGGCATGGGAACGAGGAGGCGCCTCGTAATGCTACGGGTTGCCGTAAAAGCAGAATAACCAGGACGATCATCATAAATCGTCATCTGTGCTCACTATCGAAATCTGGAGACAGAGAGAGGGAGGGGAGGAGAGAGAAGGAATTGGCTTAATGTGTTATCTGGACAAAGGGAAAACAGCTACAAACACATCACCAAGTTCATTGAGTAACACGTTACATCTCATTTGTTCAGTTTGCAAACAAAGGAAAAAGGAAATTAAAACTTTAATTCTGGGAGATGGGCACAGTGCAGCTTTTTTACTTTGTCTGAACCAACATTTCGGCTACAGCTGTGAGGGTGACGGCAAAGGTTTGTGTCCATCTTGTGGCTCTGGCTGGGCTTAGGTTAATCTGTCTACAGAGAGATGTGCTCTGTCAACAGCCAACAATGCACTAAGGATTACTGAAGGCCAAAGGCCACAGTGAGAGCAGAGGTCATTAACATGCAGCTCCATCCTCTGTCAGGACCAAATTATTTAAGCTGCACGGCTGCTCAGAAACTCTGCAGCACCAGTTGCTTTGACTTAGTCAAAGTGCTCTAAAGGTGCTGGATGTAGCATTTTGTGGATACCAGTTTACATATTCTGTGCTGAACTGAATTACAGTACATCTGATCCCAAGGTTGGTCGTTTACTCACCGCTGGGTAGGTGTGTCCTACGTTGGCGCTGTGCCGGGTGATGTCGATGTTGAGGTCTTCTTCTGTGGTCTTCAGGTAGACCGGGTTGTCAAAGTTCATGCTCTTCTGGTTTTTCAGCTGCCAGTTTCTCCACATCAGGTAGCCGCCCGCTGCAGCCATCGCCAGCAGCACTGAGCAGACAAACCGACACAAAGACTCAGATAATTAATAATTCAGAAACTTTGAACCACCTGTTTTTTGCACTCTCGCTTCATTCACGCTTCTTCCAAATATATTTGGTCACATCAAACCACAACATTTGCGTGGTGGCTGTGTCTTGTGAAGTGAACACAGACGCATATCCTTAAAACATCAGGTTCCTAGAGATACTTTTTCCAGTGAGAAGGGAAGAGAATTCCTACTCAACTGTGCAAATTAAAGATTTACATTAGACAGATATTACTAATTCCAGGTAATCAAGCCATGGCCTATACATCCATCGGACTTCCTTTGTGCATGGGTGTGTGGGCGCATGCGTGCAACTCACAGACAGGCAGTATGGCCCAGGCAGCAGCAGACCCTCTGGCTGTGGAGTCCACCTGGATGGACGTGCTCACGTTGGCTTCTGAAAGACAAAACAAACCACAGGTTAACACACGCTGCCAACTGCAAACAACAGATGTCCGCTTGTTCAGTTTGAAAAAAGCCTACTTAAATTTAACATGTTAAAAAGGAAGAAAGTTTAGTGAGAAGTTGACTGACACAGGCCTTTTAATGGACTGAGCGGCATGGAGAACTGGGCCAGGAGTGGAGTGGGGTCAGATGATATCTACTGTGAGTGCGTTTAAACATTACTACTGAAGTGCTGATGGAAAACGCCTCCAATACTTTGAGCGCCACAGGGATCAGAAGCAATCACAAGTCCAGCTGATTTTTAAATGCCCCGTTTTTGGACTCCCCATGAACAGACAACCACCAAATAAAAAAGTTAATCTGCTACAAGGTCATTTCTATCAAGAGGTGAACATGATTCAGATTCTACTGCACGTGGGGACAATGGGAAAAGGATACAGACAGCTGCCAATCACACATGGAACAAGACTTGCCATTTTCAAATGCTTCTGTGTTATGGGTTTCCTACCAGTGAAGAGAACCAGTCTGCTCCACACTTGAAGCTTAAATGAAATATTTATGTTCAGCAAAAAAAAAGAAAAAAAAGTCAAAATCTGCTGTTCTGACTTTGTACTGTTGTCCTGCGTTTGCCCTGTAACAATGTCAAAGGTTTTGCTAAACCTCAATGATTTGAATGAAAATGGTGACAAATATAAAAGCTATCAGTACATTTAGTCCAGAAAAAAAATTCAGTCAAACTTCAGATGCGGTAAATCTGTCTTCACACGCTGCCATGACTCTGAAGTTGATGATTCGACCGTTTGGCCTTTCTAAAGCTAAACGTTTACTTTGTTACAGCACTGTAAGAATTGTGTTGCTTTTTCCCCCCTGGGTCAACATCATCTGGTCTCAGTCTGGAGTGTTTTGGTGTCAGCGACGAGTGAGTGACATGACTGGCAAACAGCTCGGCTGAAAGCAGCAACAGAGGACAAAGAGACAAAAACCAGGGTTTGTTAGCTCATGTTCGCCCTGCCAGCCCATCTGCTCTGCTGCCAATTGACATGGTGACGTCATCAATATGCCTCTCAGCCACAGAATGAGTAACACAGAGCAGCTTACTGGCTAAAACTCCAACAACGTCAACAGTTTATTAAAAACTGCATCATAAGTTCTGCCCAGTTAAATACATTTTAAACTCTTACATCAAAGGCAAACCGTTTTAAAATGCATCTCTTTTCTGCTCGTTGTTGTGAAAATTCTTCAGCGCAGATCAACTCTTTTCTAAGAACAATGTCTCAGGAAAACTCTGCATGTCTTACACAGCATTGTTTATTGAAACCTGGCCAGGGGACTGGTAACAGACAGACTGTAGTTCCACCAGATCTGATGATTGCATCCTGATCCACAATATTTATCCCTTTAATATCCCATATTGTCCATGGTGTGCTCCATCCAAGGTTATCCTTATCCGACCTAATTACATACATCTACCGCTTGCTACACTTGAATCCCTTACCTAAGCTACACTGGAAGCGGAGGGCACATGCATAACATTCCGCAGAAGGCCAGTCATTCTGTGTGGAATCACAAAATAAAGATGATCGACCTTAGCTTACCTAGTGTATTCTTATCAAGACCACTGCATCAGTCAGTCGCCCAAACAGGAAGAGAGGAGAGACAGCCAGACCTACTGGTTTTGGAGAGTCACAGGCTGTCACCTACTTTAGCGCAATAATGGACCCTAACATGACGCGGGAAAACCCACGTCATCATAATGCCCTCAAAATTCCTTCATTGACACCTAGTTATACATAAAAAAACAAGGCTCTGGTTTTCTTCCTGTTATCAAATCCCATTCTGACTTAACTCTCTGGATTTGCCCTACAGGTTCAGGGGGAAATTGTGAAATGTTACGGACTATTTTCAGCAGGAGTAACATACATTTGGTGCTTCCAGCAGCAGGACTGTGTATGTGGGATTGAGTCAAAATAAACTACAGTGTTCGTAGTAATTAAGGAACATGTTACCCGGTGCAATAGTGTAGCTCCTTGATGTGTTTTAATAGTTTATGGACCACGATGGAGCTCTATGGCACACAGGAAGAAGATCTATCTGGCTTTGGCTACAATACTAAAAATATAGAATACCTAACTATAACCAACGGTGGAACAGAGACCTGTTCTGAATGTTTGGGGGGGGGGGGGAAATTTCATCATTTAGGGACACTTCCTTGTTTCTGCCACTAGGTGCTGCTCCTGGGCTGTGGCTGCAGACCAACATCTGCTTGTGCAGGGTTTAATACTTAAGTGTGGTTTATTGTCCAGATTATCTTCCTCACCAGCTAACTCTACAGTAACTAAGGAGGAATATATATAATAAATGCTCAACACCCTGTGCAGAAGCATCCACAGAACAGCATCACATGTGCAGCAGGAGAAAGTAAGCAGCAAGCTTTTACTTACATTCCAGCTCTAAACAAAATCAAGTGTCAGCCAAACTGAATAAAAGTCATGAGAACGTACTGTAATTAGAAACACACAGGGACTCATCAGCAAACGTTGTCTGTGCTCCTTGTGCTGCTGATTAGGGTCCCTGTTTTTTTTTAATGCGAAACACATTCACCAGCTGCATTTTTCAGAGGATTAGGACAAAGTGAGTGAGCAAACACTTCATTCAAGCTCAAGTTCACCAATCACATTTGAAAGCTTGAAATGTTTACACAAGACTGAACCATGTGGCCAAATCCACACAATCCAAGACAGACGCAAAAGCACATATATAGGTTACTGAAAAGAGAAAAAAATATAAACGAAATGCTGGATCACTAGACAAAGAAGTTCTTCAGAGCTAGTTTGATCACAGCACAAAGCCTGTGTTCATTTGATCTGTGAATAGATTAAATCCAATGAGAGACACATAGAAAAGCAACAAACATTTGTGCAGTGAGTTCAAGGAAACAAATCTCAGAAAGCACAACACCACATTAGTGTGGGTAAACAAATTCTAAATATAATCTGCTATTGGAAAACACAACAGCACATGAGTAAAGCAAAACAGCCCCAGCTTTTCAAAGGTTGAACCAGAGTTAGAAGCGATGCTGAAGACATTATGTACCCAAACGTTGATTTATGAATAAAAAGACTTCGGGATTAAGCAGAGTGTGCAGCTGCCCCCCCCAACATTAACTTCACTGGCAATATTAGTCAAATTCACTCACATGACATTTCACCCAGGATTTTAAAAACATCCATATGGCACCGTGGACACAAGGAGTAATTTTACCATTTAATTTGGGTAGTAGATTAACAAAAAGGCTGATTCAATGTTACATGGGGCAAAGACAGTCAAATAAACTGCAACTGCGGCTCCAGCCAAAAAACAAAATTGATGCCGTCCAGTTTAACAATTAAAATGGTAAAAAACACCTCCTGAATCCACGGTAAGGGAGGAGAACAGTCATTGTGAATTTTGAACAAAACCCAACATGCTTTAAAGCGAGTCAACATCCCAGAGACAGGCAGCAACTGATGGTTTTACCTGGGGGTGGCTGTATTAGAGCTTTCCCATCATCCTTTGAGGGACCTTTGGTAGAAGTGTCTGTCACAGAGAGAGCCAAGAGTCATGCTTTCAAAAACATCAAAACAAAACATCAGGCCACAGAAGTCGTCCTATTTTTAAACTGTACGCATGCAAGTAGGCCTTTGAAAATAGACCACATCTCAGGAGACTAAACTAGTAAATAAACACTCGATAGATGAAACCAGCAAGAAAGAAACAAGCCATCACCAAGCTAAGATACAAGACAGTCATAACGCCATCTACAATGTACACAGCAGCAGCGTTCCATCTTTAACATAAAGACAATTCATGTGGTTTTCCTGCTTTCGTGAAACAGTCAACATTTAAAGCAAGATGCACACAGAAGCTGGGAAAAGGAGGGGACTTCATTTAGAAGCAATTTAACAGGTTTAAAGCTACATTATGCCCAGTAAACAGCATCGATCAGGCCGTCCCTATGAGCATCTGTACAACCAGGACAGACAGCTGCAGCAACAATAAAATCGTTACAGGCTGATCAATACAGCCTTGATTCGCAGAGGCAGCAGAGTGCCGCTGTGCTACTGTAAAGTCACAGGGCTGTTAGGTCTGCTGTGTAGGAGTTAGAAATTAATGCATATCATGCTTACTGCCAAACAAACATTAAGCACAGTCAAACCTTTCAAAGCCTCTATTTACAGCACACAGTACTGATTGATTTATTTTTAAAGCAAACAGAAAAGACAATTTTTCTTACCAGTTAATTTTTGTTGTACTTAAATGATTATGTTTGTTAATTTTATTTAAGGGACAATGCACATTAACAAGAGCACCTGAGCCCATCATGTAAATACAGGCAAATCTGAATTGAAAAGAGCACATAAGCACAGACAAATAGGGAAACACGATGTAACCATAACCCCATTAAGAGTAAGCCACCTATATAGCATTGCACAGCTATAAGATTGTTGGATGGATGGACGAACAACGACAGAAAGACACAATGTGTGTTGGGCTAGATCTACACTACTACATTTTGGTTTAAGAACAGGTGTTAAAACAAATACTTAAATTGCGTAAAGTGCTTGTCATTGTCTAGCAGTGTCTGAAACTGCCTTTGTAACAGCAGATAAAAACTGGTTGTCCGAAACCAATGATGTGTCAATTGCGCCCACTGCACACACAGATTGGCCAGGTGTGCGGCGGGGATAATGAAGGCAGTGTTCTTTTCTCTCAAGTCCCTCCCCCCAATTCTCCACACAACCACTTTCTTTTCTAACTGCCAACAAGTGTGTGGTGTTATCAGAATGTGTGCAATTCATCACACAGACTGGGAGGCAGTGAGATGGAGCAAGGAGGAGGTGATGATGACGACAGGCTTTTTGTCCTGTAATTGAGTTTGGCAAAAGCTTTCTGGTGAGAAACGCTGCAAAGCTGTTTACAATAAAAACTTCACAGAATACCTTCAGAAGTGCTGACGGGTAAATCTAAACAAACAGTAAGAGATTGGAGAGGATTTGTATTTGACTATCATATCTGACTTGAATTGAGCTTGGAAAACATTAACAGAGCCCAACCCTAAATGTAAAACTGACTAATGATGATGGATAGCTTAGGAAACAAACTGTGGAACTAAGTGGTCCCCCAATAGAGTCTGAAAATCCCTGAAACATCCACTATTTCAGCCTAAGATTGTTCAGCCTGAAGGAAAACACTCCCCAGTTGCCTCATAAAGGAGGGTATGTGAATCCCTCAGTGGTAGTTTCAGGTTCAACCATGAAGTGAAGAGCGTTGCTTATTACTTTCTTTCACTAACAAGATTAGAGCCGGTCAAAGCTGCAACCACACAACGCTCTACAGTTGCTATTCGTTTCAGCTGCAAGGGCTGTAAAATGGGATAAATATGTTAGCTGGAGGTTTAGTAAAGAGCAACCAAGCCTTTGGCTACAGTCCTACTTGGAGGAAGGTGGAGGAGCATTCAGCAGAATGACAGGCACCCCTCTTTGACCCCTCCCACACTTTTAAATAGTACCAGAAACACAGACCGGCGTGTAAACACAGCTGTAGAAACACACATGCGAACAAAGACACTCACAAGGCAACAGACAAAGACTCAGAGGCACACACTGACACACAAACAAATTTACATGGATTCACAGAAACACACCCTGGAACTGCATGCAGCACTCTCACATGCACTCACTCTGCAGGAATAAAGACTCAAGCTGCATGAAATTGTGCAGAGAAGAAAAACAGCGCGTGCACGCACACACAGGGTGGTACATTCAGTTTTCACAGCGGCTGTAAAGAGCCTGGAGGCAGCTCCAGATTCCCAAACAACCCATCAGGTGGTGAGTCAGGCTGCAGGGACCTTCGCAATATGAAGGCCATTACATTTCTGCAGACCAGGCACGCAGTAAAAGCTGCTACCGAGCTGGTGCAGAGTTCATCTCATCCTGCTGTATGATCTTCTGGTTCCACACCTCTTTACTGCCACCCACATCTTTGAAATTTGCTGTGGTTCAAATAGAACCGGTGAAATAAGTGGAATTATAAACTAAAAGGTGCCCATAAGCTTCAAGCACCAAACCCTCTGCACCTGCCGGGCTCTGACAATTTCTGTAACTTTCAGAAACTGACAGTGACAACCCTGCTCACTTCACGCAGAGGTGGGAAAGAAATGCTCTCTCCAGCTCCGTTTTTCTACCAATGTCACATTTTGTACGGACAACCAAGTTCAATACCACAATATATTAAAGGAGAGACTGTCCAAAAAAGTGCGAGTCTCACCCCTCTCTGGAAGGCGGGGTGGAAAAGCTCCCTCATTATACTGTGGCCGTTTGGAACAGGTGTAAGAACGTTTGCCTTCAGATGTGGTCAGACGACGCGCTGTATGAGTAATGTCGAGGATAAACATCTTAATCCTGGTTTTAGGTGGTCTAACCCCATGCATGTTTTGCCAAACAGCATCACCCTCCGAAAGCATTCCAAAAAATTTAATTTCACATACGTTTCTAAAGCTGGTCTGAGCAAGTAAACACTTAGTCCTTAGTCCATAAGCTATTGTATGTCTGCATTGGGCAATCACAGCCATATTTATATTTCTTTTCCAATGTCTTTTTACCCAGTGTGTACAGGTTTTACTTGTTAGCCACTGTTAAAGACCAATGTGTCACTTTGTGAAGGACAACAGTATGACACCTCGTGAGATTTTATTAGGATAAACTAGAGCATCAGTTAACTCTGGAGCTCTACTCTCTACTTTAGTAATTCAGGCCAACAAGGTACAGTTACCTGTTGGCAAATAAATCAGTCTAAAATTTAAATCAATATTTGGACTGATTATTTGGTTAAATGTAATTGGGGACAGCGCTACTGGCCAAAACCGTGAATTTAGCGATGATACTTTGAATGCCAGACATTCCAGTAGCTGTGATGACTAGGAAAATCAGCCTCAGGTTGTAACTAATTTAAAGGATATTTTAAGTATCATGTAAACAGGCAAATCTGAAATATAGACACCCAAAAATTCCAATTTCACCAATTTACAATATGCATGCAAACACATTTGAATTAGATACAAATTGAGAAGTCCTGCAGAAAAATGTCACAAAGGAGGACAGGCCTGGGAAAACAGTTCTCACGTGGAAATAGACTTCTCTTCTTTACGCTCCTAAGATAACTGAAGAGGCTAACTAGGCAGACTTTCATTCAGGAGGACGGTGGTGCAGAGAGTTGTCGGGGATGTTCCAGTACTTTATATACACTAGTGTCTCGGTCTACAGTTTCAGAGTCCAATTAGGAGGGCATGTGCACTGAATTCAGCTGTCAGGTTCCTCCGACGCTGCTTCAGTTTGAAAAGGCTAATCTGTGGGAGTGCAGAAAAGAGCTGGATGGCTCTAGACAAAAACAACTGGGGTAGAGAAGATCAGAGAGAGGACAGTGTTTTCTAGCAACCTTTTACCAGCAAAGTACTAGACTGATGGAGAGCAGGGCTGCAGTTTAAGTTTAAAAAAAAAAAAAAAAAAGCATTAATCCAACATTGGAAGGAATATGATCAAAGCACTATGTTATTTGCCATTTTTGACCTGAGCGTAATTTCTTTCCTTGTTATCAACTACACATTAGAAAGCAAAATATTTAGTTTTTAGTACCACGTAGTGAATCAGAAACCAACTTCATATAAAGTCAGCAGCGAGGACTGGATGCAAGGCTGAGCTGCTCTTTACTAAACCTCCAGTTTACATATTTATCCCATTTTACAGCCCTTGCAGCTGAATTGAAAAAGTCTAAACTTAAAACATGATTTGCACTCCTGAAGCTGTCTGACTTCATAAGGGGGGAGAAAAAAAAAAAAAAAAAAAAAAATACATAAAATGTGCGAACCTGAAGGAATATAACCGGAGAACTTGGGTTCCTGGTAAGTTTGAGAGCAAATGACATGTGGAGTTCTCCCCAAGGGTCCATTCTCAAGTCTTTTCTGTTCAACGTATGACGCCAACTAGCTCAGATTATGTAAAAACATGACCATAATTATGCAGAAGATATTTACATTATAATATCACCAAGTTACCATGCCATCTTTGTGCTTCTGTGACACTAACCAGGGACTGCAAGTTCCCTTCAAATCAGTCACGCATAGCCAGACCCATCTCCACAGCACTCAACTTTACAAGCCCTCAGGGCAGCTCTACTTCTTCGTACTCCCATGTTAGACTGAGGGCAGAGTGGATGCTGCAATGACCCACTATCACCTCTCGAGACACAAGTAGGTGACTAGCTGGTTTGCATTGCTAACTTCAGTATATAGCTTGGCAAGGCAATACATGCTTTCCACATGATGTCCCAACAGTTTTTTTCCCCCTTCACATTCTGTTAAATTTGTTAGTTCAGTTTTTGAATGTTTTAAACAAAAATTCTGGCCAAATCAAAACTCATGGTTCAGATCATACTGTGGTTTTGAGTCAGATAATTTTTGATAGGCAAAAAAAAAAAAAAGTGTTACTATGGCTCTGATAAATTCAGCGGTCTTTTCAGTCACCCAATCATGAGTCCACAAAACTGAAGTCAGCCTAGACCAGAACACAATAGGAAAAAAATTAAACACTCAGTGCTGAACCCCCCCCCCCCCACCCCAATGAGAAGGAGGACCAACCTCAGGAAGCTACACAATTCAGCTGTCGGGATGAGATGACAAAGACACTTGCAAACAGAGGTAGGAGACAGAGCTGCAGCTGAGATGTGAAAGGACTGTGTTGAGACTTGCCAAGAGACACTGGAAAAACTGGATCACAACACCAACTGACTCAGTTACTGTTCAGCTGTCAGACTACTAACACAAACAGACAGCTGGGTTTGTGGCTGGCATGGATACAGATAGAAGACAAGACTCAGAGGGAACACACTTGCACTAAGGAAACATGCTTAAGAAGCACAGGAAAAAGGGAGGGAGTGAAAGTAGGTCCTCTTTATGCTTTCGAAACCAGTCTAGAATTAGATTGAATTAATTCACTTACTTACAATTGTTTGTTTTGGGAGATCCATGGAGGCCCAGCTCCCTTTAGCCTTTGTTTAATGAATTATTTAAGAAGAGGCATATTTGAGACTAGCAGCACAGTAAAAAGATGAAGCAGAGGGGAATGCACAGGATCGCCTTTGTGTGAACAGTATTTGAAAAACATTAACACAATGAGCAGCTACAGGTTTACCATTTGTTTAGTGCTATAACCTGTTCCATTTTGTGCACCAGCGCAGTTTGTACTCTCTCATTACCAACACTTTCCCATCCACACTGGCCTGAAGGCATCAAAAGGCACTTTGAAAATCAGTCAGCTGGGGGCCACATGATGCACCATCTCCACCAACCTCCCGCCTCTTGGGCCAATTATTATTCCTGACCGATTGAACCATAGTTTGAGTGAATTTTAGTGGGAAACATGTCTGGTGCTGAAGGAAAGTCATTTGTGACAAACTCTGAGAACACATGCAGAAGCGCAAACATCACATGGCCAGCTCTGTGTTTAGCATGGATGATGGTGACAGTGTGCCATTTGAAGAAAACGTTGCTAGCTTTATATCCCAGAATGTTACAGAAAAGATTAACACCCTGGGCAGACTTTGTAGTAACCGCAGTGAAGACACCATAGAGAATAACAAACATCTGAGGGTGTAGACCGCACAAATTCTCTGGAGGGCAGGGTTGCAGTTGAGCAAAGACCTTAACCAATCTGAGCAGAGGACGGCAAAAACAGGAGTCGCAGAGACAAAACCTACGAGTCAGTCTGAAGGTGTAGAAGAGTGGCAGGGAATGAGATTTTTTCCAAAAGCTGGCTTCCTGACACTTTGGGACTGAAGACCATAGGAGGAACTATTAAGATTGACAGACCGCACAGAGCCCTCAGGCTGCCAAAGAAAAACTAACAGGACAAATAATTCTTGCCCTTTCATTTATCTGCGTTGTGTTAGTGACAACCCATCAGCGTCCACTCGTTATTTACAGTTTGTAAAACATGTGAACTTAAAATGATTTCACCGAATGTTAAGAGCATCAACTAAGCCAACAAATGGCAGAAAATCCTGTATTTCCAAGAAATCCCCCTTTCAGATCTGATTTCCCATCCCATCTAATTTTACATCGACCCTACTTTAAACGTGGCCAATCTGTCATTTTGAAGAAAGATAAACCTGCGTGTGGCTCAGACCTCTCAGTCAATTCAATCAATCTATTAATGCTATCCTGACAGTTTTCAGTGATTTTAGTACCATATCTTGCTACAAGCAATCACTAAACTTCCTTGTTTTTGCACAATTCTGGATTAAATTGTTTAAACTTAAACTTTTTCACCACCACTGACAGGGTTTCCTTGATTCTGAATGATTTTGTTCCCATTTATCTTCTGACAATTCTTTCACCGCATTACTTTGCCATCTCTCTGACAACAGGTCACATTTAATCATGCTTCGTTGCAATTTTGGTGATGCAACTTCAGGAGAAATTAGGAGTGTTTGGTTTGATGCAAGAGATCTCTACACTACCGTGGCAAAATAGTCACGAATGAAGTATGAATCAATATTAAAATAATTGTGCAGCCTCACAATTTCCATGCAGGATTTCAACTTATAACAGACAAAAGTGTCTAACTTTACAAGCTCTAGGGCTTATTTCACAAAAGTATTCACTAAGCAGATCACAAATGACAGCACTGCGTTTGACAGATGGTTGTTGTTAGCAATTTGCAGATAGATTTGAGAGTCCTACAATTATGGCATTTGTTTTGTGTCCAAAAGAAAGAAATGAGGCCAATTTAAGCTTGCATGTTGCAAATTTGTGCTCTAGGTTTGAGCATAAACATGAATGAAATGCCAAAATAAAAAAAATAAAAAAAATCAGTTTCACCACTTTGGTGCTGTGACTCACCGGGTCTGCAGCGTAAGCCATCAGCAGCCAGCTCCTGTCCCTCTGGACACACACATGTGTATTTGGGGGAGTGTTTGTTGATTTGCGGTGCAGGCAGACACATGTAGCTACAGCCTCCATTTTCACCTTTCTCTGTGCACCAGTTAGTTCCTGCACACAAGAGTCATGAATAGAACAACTACCCATTTAAACATCGCTTAATGTGGCTTTATCATAACAAATTTAGTGCTAGAGCAGCTGATCCCACTGACAATCAAGCTGCGGTATAGAAATCATTCATGAATCGCTGGAAGGGGCTGATCTCACATGTCAAACCATGAAACGTCTTCACCAACCTCTGCTTGTCAAAACATGTATATGGTGTTTGACCAAAAACAGTTGAACTTTCGAGTTCAACTGAGAAAACGCCAAATGGCTATGACCATGTGACTGACAGCTAGTAAAGCAGGCAAAATGGTTTTGTGAAAAAGCAACATGCTGGTTTGTTGGTATTGATTATTGGTTCCTTCTTTCCATAACTGTTAAGATTTATGTCTAGTAGACCTGCGTCAGTTATGGCTGCATGATTACAGCCAAAATGCTACTTATTAGTACTACCAGCACCTGAATCATGTGTAATTACAGTAATTTTTGATTAACTTCCTCTTAATTAAGCGACATTAACTCATTGCAGCAGCTATGGTATAAAAGAAAAAGTCTTCATCAGCCCTGAGCTTGAGGTGGCTGTGATGTCAGTGAGCCTGCAGAAGTAGGACAAGATTTTCCAGCTCAATAACCATTAATGGCTGTTCCTTCTGCCCACCCCCCCCACCCTCTAGCAGGTTCTTACCTGACAACTGGATTAGCTCATGGTAAACTATGATGTCCTGGGGGTCATTCAGGTTACTGGCCAGCGTCACCACGTCAGAGCCGGTGAACTTGTTTGCTCCGTAGATAGCTTCATTTTCACCATCTGTCCAGAAGACTCGATCCTGGAGGGGGGGGACAGAAAACGGCTCATTTTTCTACTAATAGCTCAAAGCTGTCTCGATATAAGAAAACAGACATGGCCGAAGCACAGAACGTCAAACTGCTATAGCAGGATACCTCAGAGTTAATCTTCATGTTTAAATACCATTTAACTGCCAGCTAGTAAGAATTTCAGTGGCCATGGTATTATAGAATGTAAATGCAATTATCCTGCATCACTGCAATTAATTCTTTTTCAGCAATATACTTTTCCAAAAACTGATGTTTATACCATGAAACCGATTTTCCAATCCCTGTTGGACAGTAGAGTTTCAAGACTTTACGTTGCAATGTCACTCTTGCATTGAATTGTGGGTGAACATATGGCTAACATTACTTTTATATGTTGGGAGATATGGCAGAGTTCAGCTGCGAGTGGTATGAAAATGCACCCAGTATTTTGAAAGGAGACATCTGGACACATTTCAAATTTTATGAACTTACTAGGAAGCAGGAACTGGACACTGTGTGTAAATAAGTATTTGTAAAATGAAATACTTTGGTAATGCATCAAATTTGAGGAACCCATGCTAGTAGTTTTCACCCTGAGCTAACATCTCAAACCATAAATAATACAGCAAGCTCAGCTAATCAGAATTGAAGAGGCAAAATCAATTTTGCTGTCTAGCTCTGAGAAAGCTTTATGTACCAAGGTGGGTCACACAGATACTGGTACAACTTTTTATAATAGACTGCTGTAGTCTGATTTTTGAAAGCACTTTCTAAATAAAAAGCAGTTCGGGTTTATTTGACTTCTTGTATTAATTGATGAAAACGTAGCCATGCGCAGTAATATATTGAGCATGCTATACATCGAGATGAATCAAGAATCGTTGTGCATTGGAATTGTTGACAGGTGAATCGTAATCAAAATGGTGAAACCAGTGAAGGTTCACACCTAATAAATACTGTGCACATTGTCAGTGCAGAGATTCTACATCACATTCAACCATCTATGTGGTGTGCACTGCAGTGTTCAGACATGAGTTCTACTTTAAGCACAGTGTCTGCATTTGAATAAGTGTGTCATCTGTGAGTCGGTCAGCAGTTGCATGAGTGGGTGTAGGCAAGAGAGAAGCAAGAGCGCCACATGTCCATGATTCTATGATTCAAAAAGATTTCATGTGAAACATTAGCGCGTGCACACACACACTGGCTTTCAGACATAAGATGTGATCCATCAAATATACCTGCTTTCTGTGAGTTAATCTTCTCACTAGAACGCAAATTCCAAGCTCTTCTGAATGTTTTATAGATGTGATGCAGAGTAAAAGTGTGGACTTTTGAGTTTTCTTGCATCCTTTATTTCCTTTACTTATTTTTGAAGTGGAAAATGACAATGAAGGGATGCACCATGTTAACATGTGACTGAAACATACTACACGCACATTTCCACCATCCTACATGGCTGGTCTTGTCTCGACAACCAGCACATATTGGACAACTGAGTAAGTGCAACTCCATGAACGACATCTACACTATTATTAGAGTTGCATTTGCTAGGCAACCACCATCTCAGTAGCACATCACACTGGTCCAGGACAGCCCTGATCTCAGACTCTCACATTAGAGCCATAGTATGATGGTCCTGGATCAGGGCTACCCTTTAGCAGTTTTAGTGATAATCTGTCAGCCGAGGATTCACGTCAATATTTGGCATTTTGACATAATCAGCTGATGCCTGCTCAAGAGGCCAATAAATAAAAACTGTGTGCAGACACAATGTCAGCGCTCCACCTTGTGAGTTTTGGGAAGGTGGTGAAAAAGTTAATTTCGAGCCCTTAATTTCCCCCTAGTCACCATTATCTTTTCTATTAAATTTCTCCCATCCTAAAATGACAGCTAATATAAAAGCATTACTGGCTAGCATTATATATTGTTATACTGTAGAGAATAATGCAGCTGAATGATGTCACTTCTGACAAACGTAACTCTACTCTGCCTTAAACACCAGTCATGTTCTGAAATCTACAGCAGAACCCAATTTGTTTTTCTATTTCATTAAGTAATAAATAAAATTTAAAAATAAAAAGTCAGTGTATATTAGATTGTACTCTTCATGGAATAATGGAGTTCTACATGACTTGTCTTTGTTTTGATATCAGCATTAAATAAATATCGCCCATCAGCCACCCTGCTCTCTAAATATCTGCATTGGCCATTGAAAAACTCACATTGGTCGAGCGATAAGCAGTTTTGTTTGTTATTTTCACATAGTTGACATTGACCGTCTGGATTTGTAAAAATGAAATAAATATAATTTTAATGATAACGACAGACATCAGGCGACAAACAATTATACAATCACGAGCACACATTTTATCTCCAGGATGCACCAACCGATCCAGACTGCAAGGGATTCTGTCCAACATGTTAAAAATCAGTCAAAACGTGCGTCTCACCCATTCCTTTCAAACAGAATGTGCTGTTTTGTTTCCCATATACTCTTCAGAGAAGCAGTAGTACCTCAAAAACAGTGAGAGCGAAAGGATGAGCCAGGTAGTCTTGAGACTGGAGTACTTTCTTCCTGTTGTCTCCGTTCAGGTCGACGCTACAGAGCATGTGCAGTTTAGAGTCGACCCAGTACAACCTGCCTTTGATCAGATCTGGGGGTGGGGGGTGGAGCATATGAAGAAACAGGAGGTGAGAAATGAAAGAGGGAGAGAGAAAAAAAATTAGCAAGGATAAATCGATAGCTTTTCCACAGTGTGGGTGATAGAAGTACAGGAAGAGAAAGCAAGAACAAAGGAGAACATCTCATTATCTGATCTGGTCAGGCGTTAGAAAGTAGGGACAACATTTATCAGATCTCAGCCAGTTATTTCATTAATGTATTCCTGGAGTGAAGTTATTTTAATAAGGATTTACTGATCACTCGGCGGGATTCATTCTTTTCAACTTAGTCATTAGATGTAACTCTTGAAGTGGAAACCTGAAAATGCTTCAAGATGTACATAAAAACAAGGAATGACTTCATGTCAAAGGTTACTTTGGAGTATCTGAAACATAGTATTTGAACGGTAATAAAAACAAAATGTGATGGCAGATGAAATTGAAGCACTAATAGGAGATGAACTGCCAGCTGAAGGAAAAGAGCTGAAAGGAGTGTACGTGTAAGTACACTAACAAGTTGCTCATGAAATTACCGTTTTTGGTAAACCTGCTTCAGTGACTATATCTAGAGTGAAAAATGGCCTCAAATCACTACAGCTTCATCACATTTTTCATAATCCGTGGGCACCAAAATTTGTCACTGGGAATCTCTTCAGGGGTATTCAGAGGGACTGACACCAAAACATGACATTTACATTGATATATACATATTTTCTGCCGTTTGCTCTTATTTGAGAAGAAAACGAAAGCATCCCAGCAGCTATTTAATAGTGGTAATTGTTTTAGGGAGGATTTTCCTTCTGATTTGATGGATAAGCAGCAAAGAATAATATGCAGTAATGATGTGGACATGATGTAGATGACTCATTGCTTCTTCAGAGTGTGTGCGCGTGTGTTCTTTCCTACCCAGGGTGATTCCATTAGGCCACTGAATGTCCGTCGCCACCAGAACCTGCCTGTCCACTCCATTCATACCGGATTTCTCAATCTTGGCCGGCTCGCCCCAGTCAGACCAGTACAGAAACCTACAGGACCAACACACGTGTATATAAAAACACCGGGTGGGTGGTAAATGTACGTTGTAAGTTGGAGGTTTGCGCCAAACATCAAAACACAAGCTTTCCACCTACCCAGACAGTGGATCCACCGCAATGGATGCTGGTTCTTTGAGGCCTCTGTTGAACAAAACTTTCTGCTTGGTTCCATTGAAGTTGGCTACAGAAATGGTTTTGGTGCCGAGATCAGACCAATACAAGTTCTTATAGATCCAGTCCACGGCGATTCCCACTGGAGTCTGGACATTGTCTATAACTTTGTTATGGGTGCCGATGTCCCCTCGTTTGTCCAGCAAAGTGCTGCAAGGAAGAAGTACAGAGACAACGTAACAAACTGGAAGATTTAAATCAGGGATCGGCAAATAAGTCTGGCATATTTTGTAGGCACAAGAGAAGTGATTATGTGAGTAATTTTTGCTGTCATGACTGAGATTTGTTTCAGCACCAGCCGCTATAATGTTTGTTTTTTGCCACTATTAAAGCAATCTGGCTAGGGGCCAGATATTATTGCTGGCCCAGCTTTGGCCCGCGTATTGCCGACCACTGATTTAAATCATCTACTGAGAGTACACCAAGTAAAACATCAGTCAGTTGAATGGCCACATAGCCACATTAAAATAGGGGGAATTGAGACTATTTTCCACAAAACAATGTGGGGCAAAGTCTTAACTAATCTGGTCTCAAAAAGTTTCAAAGTCCGATATATCCAAAATGGCGATTCACAGAAGTTCCTGAAGATTTCAATCAGATATGGATGCCTCACTTCAGCCAGGTTTGTCATTCAGGGTAATTAAACCCAAACGTGAGCTTAAAATACTTAGACACCTTAGTTTAGCATATTAGCATGCTGACCTTTGCTAATTAGCACTACATACACAGTACAGCTGAGGCTAATGGGAATGTCAGTTTTGCAGGTATTCAAAAATTTGACCTGATGATGGCGCTAGATGGAAAGTCAGAGTAGGGCTGCTCTACTATGGCAAAAATCCTAATCATGATTATTTTGGTCAATACTGAGATCACGATTTAACACGATTACTCACCGACTTTGGAAACTTTGACTATTTTTAAAATGATATATGCATTACCCCAAAAATCACAAATAGTTCATGAAATAAGACATAGTAATCCAATATTATTAACTTTAAACAGCACCTTAGAGCGCAAGAGGATGACGGCAACACAGCGTTTCCTCTGGATTGACTGTTTTGGGGGTGGATGGGTAGACAAAGCGTGTGGGCTTAGCAGGTGATCTCGAGTTGACAACTTGTTACCTTCCATAACGCTAAAATTCAACTGTGGTGTTCTGTCAGGAGATGCGGTGACTTAAACCAGCGTTAAAGTATAAATAATGTGTCATTTGTTAAATTATGAATAGAGGAAAAGTGCACAAGCTGCAAGGCAAATTCATGCAGAGTAAAATGCCGTAGGCTTTAGCTAATAATTGGGACTTGTAAGTTATAGCAGTTATAACCCGTCATCTTGGCTCGAGCTGAACTAAGCTTGCCACAGTTTGGCTGAGCGACAGATGTGTGTACTAAATTTCATAGCAGTCCATCTAAAAATGGAGACATTTCACAAGATGAAAGAAAACCTGACCTGCTGGTAGTGCTAAAGGAAAAGTCCGTGGGATCAAAGACACCAGGGTGTATCCACCGAGCGCCATGCACTTCTGTACCAAATGTCATGTCAAGACCTTACTTTGAACAGTACTTGGATATTTCTGTGAAAGCCAAAACCCAATGGTGGAGCTAGATGAAAAGTCACTAGGAATCATCCTCTGGGGACAATGAAAGTCTGCACAAATTTTCATCTCAGTCCATCCAGTACTAGGAAGAAAGTTGTGGACCAACTGGCTGTACATTTCCATCCCTAGAGCCATGCTGCTAGCATTGGTAAACATGATTTCATTAGGATTAATGATGTGGGGACCAGAAACGTGTATCCCAAATATCATAATGCATCAAACAGTTATATTTCACTCAGAAGCATGAAAAGCAACACAATAAGCTCAAAAGTCACATTTAATTCAGTGTGGCTGTTTGGTATTCATGTGTAAACTACCTATAAATGGCCTTCTGGCCCAGGTCAGCCCAGAAGATCATCTGCTGGTTAAAGTCTGCATCCAGAGCCACTGCGTTTCTCTGCTGCTCCACAATCTGAGTGTACTCCTTCCTCTCCAGCCCCAGGCGACGGATGTCACGGCGGTTTGTGAAAATCAGGCAGGGCTCTTTACCTGAGGACAGGAAACGCATACACACAACTCATCTGTACAAGATGTGGCTCACATTGCTCTGTTCCACTTGCTGGAGATGTTCAAACGTTGTAGGCCTGATGAGTCTAACCACTTGTTTAAACATTTAATAAGACCATTGATCAAAGCGTGTGGGCTCCTTTCACCCAGAATCTGTCTGAACAGAACAACCAAATTACTAATTTGTTAGTAGTATATTACCAGACAATAAAAAGGTCCAAATTAGTCAGATTTTTAAAGACAATTATGTTATAAATAAGCGTTTATATAATCTGATGACAAATCATTTGGTGGGGGGAAAAAGCACCATGAAGCTGAAGGATACAGTGATTGTCTTTTTACTACAGAAATACTCAAACAGCATGTGATCACTAGACCAGAGGATGACATCAGATTCTCACTGACAAAGAGTGAGTGTGTTATTGTTCACTTCACTCAGTAACTTACTCACATTTCGATTTTAAAAGCTGGTTTTAAGATTGAAACCATTATAATCTAATTGTCAGGTTAAAAAGTTCAGTGGTTCTCAAACTGTCAGGTAGGTTTCCAGATAAACTGAGCATTTTTCTCCATTACTCAAAATGATTTTGCCTATGCAGATCTGCTTAAAGAAATACTTAATTCACATTTTTACAACCGAGAAATAATTTATGTGTGTTATTTAAATGAGTCATAAATTAGGTCAGAGTGTGCTCTCAGTGAGAGTATCCAAGAAAAGAGGTAGATTCAGAAAGTCTGGTTTGTTCTTTTCAAGAACAGCCTATTTGGAAAAAACCATTGCATGCATTGCCAGAGAGTAAATTAAGTGAATTATAAAGTACGATGACCCATAATTTTCCAGGACTTGTTCATGACTGGAAGGCTGCGTTATACACTCCGACTGCTTTAGTTTCAGACAGGGGAGGTTACTGAACTGGTAACTAATATAGCCCTGTGACCATGCAGTTGAATCAGCACCTCTTTCAGACAGACAGGAGTCTGGTGAGGAGTGGTGCGCTGCAGTGCCTCTGAATTAAAGAAATATAACCATATAATTCTACTCTAGTTTGAGAGTTTTGAGCAGAAGTATAAAAGCCTGAGCTAAAAAAGGAAAACAATTTGGTGTCATAGTTCACCGTGGTGAGTGGCTGTTGTGTTTTAGTCTGTATTTCCAGCTGTTGACTCACCAACAGCCTTGCAGACACCGGTGGTTGGATCCATCTGGTAGCCGTTGTGGCATTCGCACTTGTACCCTCCCTTCAGGTTGATGCAGATCTGACTGCAGATGCCGGGGTTCAGACACTCATTGATGTCTGCACACAGAGGGAAGCCAAGAGACAAGGGAGGAATGAGGAAGAGAAAACAGAGGAAATGCAGCTGTTTAATTAATCAAGTCTGCTGAAAGCTTCAATTTGGGTAGTCAGACTTTGCACACAGCTCTAATACAAACAAAAACGACTGAAAACCTGTCTACACTGTTTTAATGAAATTATAGTTTGCTTTTTTTGAAAACAATTGCTTTTCCAAGACATTCCCTTGATTCCTTTTGCGTACACTGATGCTTGGGATTCACAAAATGATTAAACCCAACCATAATTGCTGTTGATGTTTTGCCAGAACGCTCTTTAGCAAAAAGCTGCTCTCATCAGAATGAAAAGTAAATATACAAATGTTTTCAGGAGTTTAGTGGTTAATTTACTCTTGGGAGTAGATTAAGCGCCTCTGTGCAACCAGTGGGGTTCATTCCAGATGGGATTATGCACATTTCCCAATATCCATAGCCACGTTTCAGGCAAAGATTGGCTCAATAACAAAACTGTCGGATCAGTGCCTGCTGAACATCGAAAAAATAAATAACACAACCAATCACGTTACACACTGAACCCTTCAAAAGGCCAGAAGTGCACAGTAAGAACATGTTCCAGTTGTAAGTCACAACACCAGCATTCAGTATGTCTGACCCAGCCTATTGGATTAGTGGATTAGTGATTTCTAACAAAGACAAAAATACTAACACTTCTTCAGCCTGACAGTCTCTCCAGTCTTAATGTTTTCTTTTTGAACCATGCCGAAAAAAAACAACAAAAACAACTTGCCAAGGACACTCTGATTTAGGATTAATTTTGAGGGCTACAAGAGCCAACGGTTCTGTCTGATCTACTTTTAAAACAATCGGGGTTTATTGCTGCCAGGAAACAAAAGCATGTCAGTGAACAACAATGAGTTGGTGTTTTCTTTCCTGGAAAGCAAACAAAATATATAATGGCATCACAATCTTAAATGTGTGGGAATTTTGCCAGTGTTCAGCTAAACGTACTAAGCTGGCTTCACTAAATCACATGCAATTATCAAAGTCAAAATTATTTCCTATGCATCTGAGCAAACCGTGAAGTATGACTGATGTATGGACATTTTTCTGTATCTGCTGCCAAGTCGGATTTCGGTGCCCACATTTCCCCTTTTCGTTTCTGCAGACTCGTCATAATTGTCAAAACCTGAAGCTGAAGTCTTCATGGGTCTGCTCAGTTCCTACTAACTGAGGCAAGACCAGAGCACCCAATTATATTCAGTTTAATTGGGTATGGTTCCTGTTCTTTTGCTGGCTGAGTCAATAAGTACTCAAACAGAACCAAGTGGACTCTCCATCAGCTCTGAACATGTGGTGCTTCTTCAACAGCAGGGGGATAAATGCTTTTTTTGATGCAAATGGAAAGTGAAATGCGAAGTGAAGAAAAAATTATATGTACTGCTGCTCTTTAACTGACAGAGCATCCTGCTGCTGCCAGTGCTCTCTGGTCCGTCTATGTGGACACTGTTTTGGATTGGGGCTATTCGGACTGGGACTGACCATCCTCAGGTCCATATTCAGTTGTCCCAAAATGATGCCTGAAAACGGCTTCATCCATCGGTCAGGTCGATGATTGATGCTACCTTAAAAACAACGCTACCTAGGAAAATGATGTCGTGTTTTTTACAAAATATTTTTAAAGAAATGATTTGCCAGTGCAAATATTTACAGCAACATAACATGTGATCAGAAATGGTTCTAATGTCAAGGTCACCTACCTCCGCAGGTCTTGTGATCTATGAGCTGAAGTCCAGGAGTGCAGTCACACTCAAAGCCAATCACCATGTCTTTGCAGATGTGAGAGCAGCCGCCGTTGTTCAGGAGACACTCGTTTAGATCTGAAGCACAAGAAGGGAGACGGGGCTTTGTTGTAGCTATACATTTAAAAAAAAAAAAAAAAGTGAAAGCAAGACTCAACTTGTAGATGCCATTTTAAATAGTAACCCTGATCCACTCACTGTCCGTTAAAAGCTATTCAATGCAACAGTGTTTGTTTCACCATGTTAGTAGTCACCAAAAGTGTCAACAACCCACAGAGTGACATGACCACGATATTATTCAGTGTTGTTAAGATAGCACTAGCAACCAGTTTACTCCATTTTGTGTTGATGAAAGTTAGCTTGCTGTTAGCCTCCAAATATCTGAGCTCGCTGAGAATGAGCCCATACACGCTGTGACAGGAAACTCTTTTCGGCCATATAAGTGATCTCATTCGTCATTATAAAAAGCTCATGACCATAAGTAAGACATCTGCCCCTGGTATGCATGTACAACAAAAAAAGTCAGCTTGAATCTGCACTTTGAGGACGGCAAATAATGTAGCTCAGGCACTGAACTCATCAGAATCACTGCAATACATATAGGAGCTGCAATGTTTCTCATAGTGCAATCTGTTAAAATAATGATTCTCTTGCATATTGTTATAACATACATACAGTTTAGTGTTAAACAAGTAAAGACCTTTCACTTTTGACAAGTTGGCAGCGAGTTCTTTGATTTATTGGAAAATTTACAAAGATGTAGTGTTTCACTCTGTACCACATACTAAAAACTTCTACTCAAATTAAAACTGAAAAGAAGTTCCCTTCTCTCAAATTCAACAAATCAGGCAGTGTTGTCGTTCATTATATTGATCATTTATATCATATGCCAATCTCTTTCTGTGACACAATTCAGACTCAAAATGTTTAGTATTCTGGTTTAGTATTGTAGAAAGCATGATCACTTCTGGCAGAGTTCTTTGATCCGTCAAAGAGAATTATTTAGAAGCACTATTCGCTCTCACGCTCAACTGCGGGATGCATTAAAGCTGCATGAGGTAGGATTTACGTAAAAATCCACATGTCATGTAGTTTTACTGGTTTTGCCCAATTTAAAAACGCTCTTCTCTCAGCTGTGGACACTTTCCAGCCCACAGCAAAAGACATCTGAACTTAGTGAAAAGCAATTTGTCTCCTGGAAACTCAAGTTCAAATATTTCTACTTCAAACAGTTTTGTGTCGCTGACATTTAGACCTGCCAGCTGAGCTACAAGACAAACACACTGCGGGCTGGATCACAGCTCAAAGATTATTCATGTTTACACAGATTCTAGTGCAAATATGCAAAATGTAATATAAATATACAAAAAAGAAAAAAACATTCACATTCTGAATTATCTTCGTGTTCTGCCATTCATTTGGGAGGCAACTGAAGTTGTAGATGACAACTTCAAACAACTCTGCAGCCCTTCAGTTATTTCCTCATTTATACTGGCGCGAGTGAATATCCTAATTAATTTACTGTGCTCAGAAAACAGCCACCAGTTGGGATGTCAGGCACAGCGGTACTAAACCTGGCAACAGCACTGTGACTGCAAGACTCCAGGAAGCTGCACAGAGTTTGTGCTTGCCAAAGAATAGTTCCAGCACATAGCAGGAAAAAAGGGGGGGGCTGTGTTATAAATCAACACCAATACGGTATTGCGCTTAGAATATAGCCACAAAACAGCCAACATTAGCGCATTTTCCACATAAACTGAATATAACAATATCTACAAAAACAGCTAAATATAAGTGAATTTTGTCTACTTCAAACAGACTAGACCAATCTCTCTAGAGTCGTCTCCTTGTTCTCATGGACAAATAAGCACTAGCTAGACTTTATTCCCTTTTTACTTACTGCATTCCTTGATTGGTTCGTCGCTCCAGTCGGGACAGTCTCGGGCCTTGTTGCACACTTTGCTCATCTCGATACACTCCCCGCTGCGACACTTGAACTTCTCTGGCCCGTTACACTGAGTCACTGTGGAGACAAATTATTTTACATCATATGGCCGCAATTCTTTTGCTTTTTCCATTTAATACAATATTTTAACGCAAAGACACGAGAGTAGTAGCATCGATAGTCTCTCTCAAAAGGAATTACTTGCCTTTGTTGAAAACAAGTGCATTCCTAAAAATGTCCTTTATGGTTGACAGATTCATTAAAAGCTTCACAACTTTGTAACTTGGGCAAGTGAGACAGCAGACCATCTGCAGGCTTCAGTGTGCGAGAACACAAGATACTGTAGCTAAGAACGACATCATTAAGGTCTCAGCTTGGCCAACATGGATTCAGTTTTGGAGAAATTTCATAAACCGACAGTTGAAGCTCTTCTCAGTTCTTCAAGGTTCTTCTCATCCTTTAGTTTGGTTTTAAAATTCAGCTCTCTGAGGACTTCAGTTTTTAACCGTGACACCAGTCTCTCTTTCAGCAGTCTGACAGACGTATCACTCTGTGTTCTCAAAGCCATGTTTTATGCTACTACAGCAAAGATAAAGAAACTCAAGGCAACAAGATGACGGGAGTATTTTTTTGTTTTGTACATTTATCTTCTAGATGAGCACACAGGCAAAACAACGCATTAGGACAACCCGAGGCGGATTGTGATGTTTTCTTTGCAAAGACACGTCGGGAAAATGCGTAAAGGCAGCTTCTGAACCTCAGGTTGAATCTAAACACAAACCCATACAGCCAAAGAAAACTTCTTCACCTGACAAAGCCCTCACGATAATTAAAAAACAGTCAATTGTAAAGCTGCACACGCAGGAAGCACATACTGTTTTTGCAGCTGACTTCGTCTGATCCGTCGGCACAGTCTCTGAGGCCGTTACACTGTCTGCTGCCCAGGATACAGTTTCCATCATCACATTTGAACTGATCGGGTCCACAGGTGCGCACAGCTGCCAGGGACAGACACACACAAACATTGAGTTACACGTGAAAGCAGTGCTGAAACAATTCATCAATTGATCGACAGAAAATTCAATCAACAGCATTTTTAATATTTGTTATTTGCTTCTCTGGTTTATGTCATTGTAAATTCAATGTCTGGGTTCTGGGAGTTTGTAATTATATTGATGATTGTATCTTTCATACTGCATGGATCCATTTAGAGATAACTGGACACATGGAATACCAAAGACAGATTATCAAGTAATTGATGTCAAATTATTGGTATGAGAGTGGAGCACATTACAGATTTTTCTAAATGTTCTGTTTTATTTCTTCAGCTCAAAGTATTCCAAACATTTCTAAATGAAACCTTTCATATTCCACCTTCAATACAGCCCTGGAAACTTGCTTGTGTCAAACATCACTGGCTCATTCACACATAATTCACATCTTGGCAATCTTAAGTATTATCCCTAAATGGAAGAACATATACTAAAACAAATTATAAAGAACGGTTTAAAAATCACAAATCAGGCCTCTGTGCTAATGAAAAGTATGTGGTCATGCTAAAAGTCCTTGATTTTTAATGTGATGAAGACTGCTGCTCTGTACATACGACAGTTTGCTTCGTCGCTGCCATCCTTGCAGTCGGGGTCTCCATCACACCTCCACTTCTTGTGAATACACTCTCCTGAGCGGCACTGCATCTCACTGGACGAACATTTGGCCGGCGGCGTCGGGTGACGGCCGCAACGAGACGGAGACTCATCTGACTGGTCCTGCAGAGAATGGAGAGACCAGATGTTTCAGACAGAAAGAAGCCTGAAAACTATGATTAAGATCGCTCTTTTCTTTTGATGGGGAAAGACATGCTTTTGGTAATTAAAGATAATATGTAAATGAGAGTGTCAGTGATCCACTGTGTTCTTGCCACCATTCAATTTGTGAAAGCTTTTCCATTTACTCTTCCTTCGCTGTCATCATGTAGCCATTTCCTCGCAGGGAGCCTGCAATTTAACTGAAGACTTTTAAAGACCAGTTAGAATGAAACAACAATTTTAAATGCAGAAAGTGTGCGATGTTTTGATCTGGTATGGCCATCCGACTGAAGAGAAATTTGTGTGACAGAAGATAAACATATATACTGTAAATACACATACCAAGGCTCATTGTTACCAGAACCTCACTAGTTTAGACGTACAGTCATTAATAAGGTGAGTGGCTGATCAACAAGTTCAAGCGTCATGGTTACTGTGCGCATTAGCTTTATGGCTAGCATGAGCCACTTGGCATTATAGCACATTGTCGTAAGCCAGATCGATTTTGAAATATATCAATAAATTTGGTCTGTATTGGATAACTGTGGTAACCACATTTGTAACATGTAATTCATGAATAATTATGTTGTGGGACAGAAAACGGCTGAGTATAATTGTGACATTTTATGATTTACACCTGCTGCAGGTGTAACCATTTATTAGTTATTTAAGAGTTATGTTGCAACTCATCTCCGGGGTGCAAACGCTCTTATTTTAGTAATGCAAATTATAACTAGGTTTAAACTTACACACAGCAGGTGCAACAGGCTGCAGGAAGCAGTTGTGTGGACACCAGTCAAGTGACATGGACTCAAGTCTGACTCGAGTCACAGAAATGATAACTTTTGACTCAACTTGACAAAATCAGGGAGGACTTGCAACTCGACTTTGACGCTAATGGCTCGTGACATCACTTAGACTTGAGCCTTTTGACTCGAGCAGACTTGACACTCCCCATGCCCAAATATAAGTTGATATAAAAGCGCATCAACATTAAATTAATAAATTAATCTCAATTACTTTGGCTACCACCAAGGGTGCAAACTACAGAGGAGCCAGGGACAGCTTCTCCACTTAATATGACAAACTAAAATATTGACAGTATCCTTTTTTGCCATTAATTTATATATCATTATGGGTCTTGCATAAAAACAGGAGAGTCTGGCTTCCTCCAGTCAGAGGGAACAATCACTGGCCGTCCGAAGTGCGATCTCCTGTCCCTGGCTCTCTAAGCACCAGGCCCCACTGCCTCTCCGGTACCTCCAATGGGTTGTGTAGTACGACGGCGCGCTGTGAACAGTTCGTGATCTGGCTGGATGAATGAAGGCATAATCCATGCACAACAGCTGGGGGCTCTCCGCACAACTTTCTAAATTCCTCCATCTCACGGAGAAAAGAAAGGTCATGTGGAAACAGTGTAGAGAGACTGCCGCAGCTGTTGCATCAAGCCTAATTGGAGCAAAATGGCTACATATAGTAATAATAAAATAATGACAAACAGTACCTGATATTTTCACATTCAGCCCCAGCTATAGTACAGTTTGCACACTGCTTCCACCAATTATAAAAACAAGATAAAATGACCAGCGCACCCCTTTCCTTTACAGCTGAGGCTCTCATCCCTCCCTAAAGCCCAAATTCCCTCTCAGCAGCTGTGATGTTTAATTCAGCTCAAGCCAACATGACTGGGGGTTAATAACTGCTATAACTTCATATTTAACAATAGCCGCCAACTTCAGGCTATTAGGCGGGTATAGTTAATGGATGAATGGATTTTTATTCTAAACCAGGTGTGTTCAGTGATTCTTTACCTGTGCTATCGGTGCTTGTAAAATATACACTGTCTGCGTCTTATAACGTCATAGCGATCTATAGTTTTCTCACCGTCACTTTAAGTCATTGCATCTCCTGACAAAACACCACAGTTGCATTTCAGCGTTCTGTAATGTAACTTCGTCAACTCGAATTAAGTGATCCTTGTAGACATTTGGGAAACCGGGCCTCCGACAAGAATGACTTATCAGGGCAAGCCACAAACAGAGCTACACAGTCCACAAACTGGAAGGTCAGTGGTTCGATCCCCGGTCTGCATGTCAAAGTGTCCAGACACTGAAACCCAAATTGTTCCCAGTGGCTGTGCCATCAGCGTAGAAATGTGTATGTATGAAAGTGTCAACACATTTCATTGAGACCATCTATGGACTTTATAATTACTAGATTTGTAATAATTTCAAGACTTTTCCAGGCTTTGCACAGCCAGCCACCTACAGAGAAGAGTGAACATCTTAAAGACATCATCCCCATTTGACAGACAGGTGATCTGGGGGATGTGCAGCACAGACATGACACTGCAGAGAGCTTTTAGGACTCAGATCTCACAGATGATTACCACTTCAATTAGAATTAAAACTGGGCAATCAGACAGAATGGGATCAACAGGAGCAGCAGGATGAGTTTCACACACTTTCATCATCTCAGAAAGTCACTGACTCATGTGGGAGCAGATTAATGGAGTGTGAGAATGTGTGTGTGTGTGTGTGTTTGTGTGTGTGCCTGAAGCTCCATAACTATTTAAACGCTGACGCAGGACTGGCCGGGTGTGAGAGAGCACAGAGAGGGAATAACAATGACCTTCTCATTGAACGCAGAGTTTTAAATATTTGTGGGTGTGAGCGCTTGCATCAGTTTCTTTTTTCCTGCGTGGCCGTCACAGTGATAACCACACAGCCAATTAACAGGTACACCCACTTGCCGACTCAGTGGAACTTGTTCTACCGTGTATGAAAAAACGTGTTAGGAGTGTTAAAGTCTGTGTGAGCGTGCATGTGTGCCAGGTCACCAACCACAGGGTGTTGGGAAAATTGAACTTGCAGAACCGGTGTGTGGGTACGTGCATATGTGTTTGCCCTGGAATATCATACGGGTCAGTTCATTAGTGTGAAACAATACACTGAGAAAATGAGATGCTGCCTGTATAAAAGTATTGTGATAAAAATCCTGACCAGAGAGAGACTGTAAAATTTTATCTACAGACTATGTTGCTATAGCAACTGGCAGCACTGGTAGAAGCAGCAGCAGCACCCAGTAGCTCCTTCCAACTTAACTATCTGTGTTTTTCCGGCTTAACTGCCAAAACACGTATAACCTTAGACAGAAATACAGTCATTGGAAAAGGAAGGCGGGGTTTTTGGATTAAAGAGCACCTGACCCCGATCCACCAGCCAGATCAATTGGACCAGACATTGCAGTGCATGTATGTGTGCGTGGCACTGTAGTATTTCTCTCCTACCTGGCAGTCGACATCGTCGTCGCACACCCAGCTTGCCGGGATGCACGAGCTGCCACACTGGAACTCACTGGGACCGCAGGAGGACGGAGCGCACTCTACCTCGTCGGAGCCGTCGCCACAGTCGTCCTCGCCGTTGCACACAAAGTTCCGGGAGATGCAGCGGCCGCTGGCACACGTGAACTCGTTTGGAGCACAGGTGATGTTACCTGAAGAAATTTAGGAGGAAGGGAAGAGAATGTGAGAAAGGTGTGGGAGGGTTAACAGCTTTGTTGCCAAAAACATGATTTACTTAATCAAGCACAAGGTTAACAAGACATTTTACAACCTAACTTTAAAGGGGGCTTTCACACCTGAAAGTCCACACCAAGGTTCGAACCAAAGTTCATGTTTTGATACATTCGGTTAGTGTTGGTTTTACACTGCAATTCTGCGACCGCACTAAAGGACTTTACATGACACATGCATCCTTTCGTTATCTATGTCTATACTTGACATTAATTGGTTTATTAAAAACAGTTCCGCGTATCAGTGTCTTTGACAAGAATGAATAAAAAAAAAAAAAGGTACATATTTGCCACAGGAAAGGAGGAGAAGACAGAAAGCGATCCTTCTGCACCTCAGTTTCAGGAGAAACCAAAGATGTACGTGGCAGTGTGCTTCTATAGTGGCCGTCTGAAAAGATGATACGTCACGGGAGATGTATAATTGTGTCCTTATTTCAATGCATTTCTCCGTGCATTTCTTTGTTTCCGGTTTACACGTCAACCGCCAAACTTCCTGTAAATAGTCTGAGAGTCCGAACCATCCAAAAAAAAAAAAAAAATGCTTTTACACTAGAAACGAAACTAACAATGGTCACCTGCAATTTTGGTTCGGACCAAACTGAAAAGCCTGAAGGTCTGGACCAAACGAGGTAGGTGTGAAAGCCTGACTGTATTAGCAATTTCAAGAAATAATCGTAAAATCTAGAAGTCAAAGAGTATCTTAACCATATCACAGGTCTTCAAGGATATAAATAAATATTAACTAGGCATAAAATCCAACTCAGCCTGGCATCCAGGTCCTCTGAAACACCTAGAGTAGGCCGTGGATGCATAGAACATGGACAATTGAGATATGCTGCCTGTGGTTCAAATCACATCTTTCAGCTAAAATGTAATTAGTCCCTACATCCCTTCCATGTGAATGTGTGCATGTTTTCTTTCACCTAGTTGTATGTACATAATAGCTAAATGTTTATATTTAGCTTTGTAGTGCCTGTTTTTAGCTGCATTTCTAAATACATTTAGAGCAAGAAAAAAAAAAAAAAAAAAAAAACATGTACACATAGGATTTTGATGTCCACCTACCACAGTTGACCTCGTCCTCTCCATTATCACAGTCCTTCTCTCCGTCACATTTCCAGAAGATGGGGATACACTGAGTGGAGCCCGCTCCGCAACTGAACTCGTTCACACGGCACGTCCTCATGTCTGCATGGGGGAAAAAATTAAATAACAAAACCCCACCAACAATGTTTTGGTTAATTTTGATTCCATTTCCTTTGATTTATACCAGTGTTTTGTGCATTTGAGTAGCTCTGTGTAGAAAACCCAATCACTGGTGCTTTGGGGAAAAGGAAATTTAAATTTGAGACACTACTTATTCTTACCTATACAAGATCAGGTTTGGGATTTTCGGTTTACATGTGATTAAGAAACATACCTTAGGGTTGAAACTGGTGATGCTCATGCAGAAATATACAAAGAAATTTAATGAAGCACCATGTTCAAGTGTTATCATGTATGTTGTCACAGCTGCAGGGGCCCTACATGTTGCCTTGAGTGAATTTCCTGTGTGGTGTCCGAACAATAATGCTGCGATGATGTGTTGAGAAGAAATCCGCTTGACACTGTTCTTGATCATCAAAGTTTTACATCAAGGAGTTCAGCATCAATTACAAGCTCTGCAGCAGCTTGGAGAGTGACCCAGCCCGATGACCACTCTGTCTCTCTGTACATCAAACACAGCTTATATAGGATATGTGTTGGTATCCGCTAAATACCATATAAGGGTCTGAGTCTGCAAACTAAGGCTCCAATCCATATAAGAGCAAAGTTCTATAGGATAAGTGTAGACATCTTGTTGGACACCAGATAAGGGTCTGAGCCTCCATGTAACCACTGACCTCTGCTCTCCCCTTAAAAGGTCACTAATCCTCTATCCAGCTGCTAGAGTGTCATTTTAAACTGTAATGGTCAAATGCACATATGTTATACACCACACCCGCATGACAGCAGGGCCAACAATAAGGACACAGCATAAATGGACTGTGTTGAAATGGTGAACAGCTTTTGGCAGATTAATGGTCATGTTGAGCTACAAGTTACCAGTCATAAGACAGACATTTTACTGTGGTGTCATGGTGAACATAAATATTGTGTCAGGATTATCACTTCTTAATGTCCAGACAGCCAGAAAACAGAGCCGTTACATAATTCAGTCTGTGGGATCATCAGCAGCTGAGGTCTGGAAAAATCTTTATGTAACACTGTTGTGATTTCTTTCAAGTCAATAGGGTAAATATATTTTCTCCTGATATTTAAGCACCGCAAGTTCAACTGAAAAGCAGAGAAAACCACAGTGTTATCTGGTATTATGTTACAAGTGCGGACACTGGATACTATACAAGCAAGGACCAGGTAAAGCAACAGTGAATACGCCAGCGCACGTCATTCAGTACCACACTGACTGAACTTAAACGGAATTGTCGGTGAAAAAAAAATAAAATTCCAAAAGACAAGTTCATTGTCTATTCGGCAACTTTATAAGACGTACTGCAGATGGAGAAAGTCGGCACAGCAGACACATACAGGGAGGGAGAGACAGAAAGAGGTGGGGCAAGCCGATGTGTTTGCAGTACGGACACTGGGGGGGGGCTGAAGGGAAAAACAAGGTGAGCAGATTGAAGTAGTGTGTAAACACTTAAGGTAGAGAATGATGTAGAATTAAAATGGTAAAATTAGAAATAGCCTACTAGAAATAAAAATATACACGCTTCCCCCGCCCAGCTACAGTTACACTGTCATGGGAACACTGCTACTCGTATCCAGAAAATATCAGCTTCAGGACCTGGTTTGCCCCTTATCCCCATGATCTTCCTCTGTGGTGGGAGATAACAAGTAGTGCTGCAGAGAAAAACACACCGTGCTGTGATAAGAGCTGCTCAGTGGAGCAGTAGAAGGTGAATTTAGAAGTGGCTCCTATGGATGTCTGAATTATTGACTACGAGGATGTAGTTTGTTGATAAGCCAGGTGACAATATGGTGCCATATTTCTGAACCCACTTTGGTGCGTTAGGTACCCAGCACAGTTACATTCACAACTCTGTATGACAATTCATATTGTTCTCTCAGCACAAGACTTACCCTGTCTAGTTTATCAAACAGGTAATGATCTATTCTCCATACATGCTCCTTGATGTATCCAAAGTCACATATCGTAGTTTAACTGACTGGCCATCAAATGAAAAGTTTCCATTTGGTTTCAGTACAGATACATTCTACCAGCTTAGCTCATGAAGATGTTTAACCCTTTTCATTTCACAAAAGTATACCTGCCCAGTGCATCAATAAAAAAAACACACAAAACAAAACACCCCACTGTATATAAAGTCAGAGTTTGCCGATTTATGCATGAAATATATCCAAATAATAAGACTTACTATTATAACTTAATATTTGATGCCAAGGACACAGTGCAGTCAGTGTTTTGGTTGACAGTGGATGGTGGATCCACTGTCAACCAAAACACTGACTGCACTGTGTCCTTGGCATCAAATATTAGTGGCCTGGCCCAATCAAAAAATAAATGAAAATCTTCTCAGCTGAATTATTACCTCAGTAAACGCTTTCATAATGAGTTTATGGTCTAAGGAGTTAGCTTCAAGTCTTCAACACAGCATGATGTTCATTTAGTAAATGTTGGACCTAGGGGGAAATAAACCAGAAAGCAGCGCATGCTTTAGGACGGGACCACCTTGTGATTGCCATATCGCTACCATGGCGACCTGTCAATCAGGATAGAGGCAACTTGTATCTGCTACTCTAAATATTTTTATATACAGTCTATGGTATAAAGTTTATTAAATGGCTGTCAGCAGGAGGCAGCATGTCATGTTTGAGTCTGTTAGTATGTTTATTTTATAAATTGTTAACCTTTTTATTTAAAAATAAAAGATTTTAACTGATTACATTTTTACATTTAAGTTTTGGTCAATTTCTCTCAGAATCCCATTGAAGTTGATACTGAAGACAAAGATTTTCAATTGGATGCTACAGTGTTGACCTGTTTCAACTTAAAACCAGGTTGAAACCTAAGCATTAAGGGAGGACTGACATCCTGGTTGTCTTGTTAACAATGACTAAGTAAACAGAAACTACAGCTCACTTCCTTAATTTAATACTGACTCAGGAAAACACAACCACAGTACAAGTCCTTCACACGTAAACTGTCAGAGACACACACACACACACACACTTTAGATTCCATTCCCTGCTGCCAAGTCATGTGTAACAGCTGGTCAAACAGTACAGTGATATAACAGCTACAGTAGCTGGGTTGACCTGCACGTACACCATTCTAGCTATGACTGGAACTTAACACAACCCCCCCCCCCCCCACGACTATAAACTGTAATGCTGTACAAGACCTTCAGTTGACAGACACACTTTTCCAAGTGCCAAGTAGAAACGCGCGCACACAGTACCATTTAATCTACACAAGAACAGCCTCATGTCAGGAAGTTGCCAAGTCTAAAGAGGGAAAGATCAAATGCAAATGGCACAGCTTTCAGTCATTTAAGTTCTTAGCAGGAAACTTCTCTAATGTAGAATTTTTAAAAATGTGGATTAAAAAGGTGTAGAGGACCAATTTAAGCAGATATAACTGTAAAAACTGCAAATGGTAAAGTTATAAAATGTTCTCAGGAGAGACCATAACAAACAAAAAATGCACTTATGTCTATCAGTGTCTTTAATACTACCGCAGGTTTTGGGAAAACTACAAAAGTGCAACCTTCGCAGTCTTGGAGCAACAGTTCAATATAGTAATACAACCCTAACTGGCACCTGAATTTGACTATCATCAATTAATGTCTTGGAATTAGATGAAATACATAATGAAAATCTGAAACACATTGGAAAAGTGGAATTCTGTCTAGGATACCTATCCACAGTGCAGTCTGACATTAGATTGAATGGAATGAGTATACTTAAAATGAAGTTGACTTCATTGAGCAGAGGCTTGTGGATTAAGCTTTCTGTATTTTTCCAAGGTTAAAGTTTATTGTTTGAGCAGCAGATAATAGCACAGCCCAATAATTTAAAGGATATTTGCAGGTGTGAATAGAGTCAATAAGCATTGCTTTCTGTAGTATTGGGAAAAAGATCCAGCGGAATCATACAAAGGATGATCAACTAATCAACAGGCTGAAAAGGTGAAGAAAAAAACAAACAAAAAAAAAAAAAAACACCAACCCCATTCAGATCAAGATGGTGGAAGGCAGGAAAGAGAATAGAGGTTTTCAAGGATCACAAATTCCTCCTCAAGGTCCATTGGCTGGGATATTAAACATTTGAATACAAAGACCATTCTACAAGTGTATTATCCACTCCATGGTCTAGGCTTATCCAGCCGCTTCTTACCCACTTTATTTTATCTTTAAACGCTGGAGAAATTCAGGAAGATCTTGGCAACACCACACAGCCAACGGTGCTCTGAGACTTCAGCTCCTCAAACTGCAGCACTCAGGTTTTGGCAGAGAGCACCACGGATCCCCATCAGAGAGCAGGAGGGATTTGCCTCGACTCTGAAGATGTGGTATGGTTTTCTTTTCTGCCAGAGGTACAGAATTATTGTTGTATTGTTTTCAGGTTTGTGCACTCAACCTGCTGTTGACACTCTAGCAAAAGTCAGAGAGGACTGCTCTGTAAAAACACCGGAGTATAACGTACGCCTGAAACCCCTCTGCCTCCCCCCACCAAATATTACTTCAAACACTGATATGTAGCGTGGATAACTCTCAGGTTCTACTTTATATTCAGTGGCATGCTCAAGAATTGGTTGTATTATTTTTGTATTATGTCCTTTTCTCTCCCCCTAACTGAAAAGTTTGGGTTAGATTGAACACAAAACTCCTGCTGGTGCCTTCCCAAAAATACCACAATGCCGGTCAGCTCTGGGCTTTGTAAAACACTGTTTTATCATTTGTACAATAAAAAGGATCTAAATTAAGACTACATGTTATACTCTAAAAGATTTTAATCACGTAACTGTCCATTACTTCATTGATTTACTTTGAGTTATTGGTTATCCATGGTCCGTATTTAGAGGAGCTTTGTGATCAAGAGCCATTTCTACTTTTCCTATTTGGTATTGTAGAGACCTCTACTGTGTTGCTGACCTATTAGTCTATTTCAAGAGATGGTGTATGTGTATTGTGAGGGTCTAACTTAGATAGTTTTCTATTATTGTGTCCCTGTAGGGCTGCATGGTTTTGAAAACAATCTGACATTGTGATCTCTTTTGTGTTCAGTGTTATTCATGTACAGATATATAACAAGTTTTCCTCATTTGGGTACTTTAAAAGTCTGCCCTCACCTAACAAAACAGTGCACATCAGGTCTGCTTTGCACTTTTGATGGAGCCGTCAAGTCAAATCAGTTGCAAATGATTACAGTATATAGTCCAAAATCACATTCTTGTAGAACACTTCCCATAGCTTATTATCCTTCATTTTTTTACTGAATGCGATAAACATACTTGACCTGATGAACTGTGGTTATGTACTCAGTGTCACTTGTTAAATAAGGTGCGTGTTAAAGGTCTTTGTACTGAAGCCATTTAATATATTTACAACGAGTAGTGACCTTGTGCTGGATGTTCTCTTTAAGTCACACTCCCTACACAGCTTTCTGTATACGTGTGCAGAGATTACTTTTCTTTGATTAGTTTGTACAAAACAGCAGTCATATTTTTGCTGTGAACTCATTTAGGTGATATAGATGTGAGTTTGTTGCGCCATCAGACAGTAAAAACATTTATTGAAATGGGTTTGATAAACAGCTGCCTTCTTTTCTACTGCCAAGATATGGAAAAAGGTGCTAAACGTCTCATCAACCCTCTAGCGAGCCTTTGTGTGTCCTCCATCGATACGGATTACATCCTAGTACACTGCAGTTTTGAAGTTGGGAACAGACCTGAGGTTCAGTGTTTACTCACAGTACCACGGATAAAATAGAGACTTTCCATCTTTAGTTGACTTCCAAAAGATGCTTTAAGCATTCAGGAAAATTTCAGGAAGCACAGTGGTTGAAAACAAGTGGTTGATTAAGTACCTTCTGGTGGTTGATTTCTGTACCTGAGGAGATGCCAAGTCTATTTGTCTTTACAACGGTAGAGTGAAGGCAGTGCAGATGAGAGATTCTCATTAGAAAGCAACTTCAGTATAAACACTTTCAATCATCACTCCTCTACAACGAGCACCTCGGCGAGACCTCACATCACAGTTATACCATTTAAAGAGCAGCAGCTCTCCTTAGTTCCATTTAAACAACAACTTTATTTGACAGGGCTGCTCACAGGGGACTCCACCTCACTGCTTTTAAGATACTTAGAAACAGCAGGAAGTCTCTCCTGTGCACTCTGATTAAAAAAACCAAACCCAAACTCGGCAGCTAGTTGCTAAGCAAACTCGAAGAGTAACCAGCCGTATGGCTTAGACCTTTTCGGCCTCAAGGAAATATTCTTCACAATACATTTTCCTCAGTGGTTAAAGTATTATTCAGAAATTTAAGTATAGTACACCTACAGTACAAATATACTACATTCCAAGTCCTGTACCGAAAACTTCACCTAAGGAAATAAGTATCAATTACAATGACTCATTATGCAGAATCCTCTTTCATACCTTTTTGCACATTTTGCATATTGTTGTATCAGTATTGATGAGTAGCCAGTTGATGAGCTCATTTTAACTACTCCATATACTGCAGGGTCAGAAGATAAACATTTTGGCTGTTACCATTGTAGCTATCCCTTTAAGATCTGTGTACTAGACCATTGAAGGTAATGTTGCAGTTCAGAGCAGGTTTTGCTTCAATTTGGAAATTGCACTTGATTTGTGTGATGTAGTACTGTGATCTGTATTTAACATACATTTAAAACTGAACTTCTGTAATGTGCTTGCGTATATGTACCATCTTCACACAGATCCATTTTATTGGGATAGAAGTAATAGTAACTTCTTTAGAACCATTTTTGTGTGAACTTTAAACATTGCAGTGCTTTGATACTTTTCACTTGTTTTTTTCCCCCCCTTATCTGACACGGGAACCCTTTGATAACAAGGGCGAGCTTAAAATATTCATAGCCACACATTTCACCTTCAGGTGGTGGAGTGTCTTGCTGAATGATAACATCGTGTGGTTTGATTATGTGTCCACATAGAGATAAAGCAGGGCTGGTTTTGAAACCTTCATTTCTGCCGGAATTATTTCTACAGCTGCAACTATGAAAAACTTTAAAGATGGCACCAGTCAGACTTGTTTATTCTTTGATTAGATATTGTGCAATTTAAAAATAAAAAAACAAACCAATTTTGTTGCTGTAGAAGTGTGAATTTTAAAATGACCTTGATGATTTGCTGAAGTGTGGCATTTTAAATAATGAAATAACTGTTGTCTTTTAAAAACACTTCAGCTCTACGCATACGACAACTGAACCTAATGCTCTTCCTCCGATTTACCCTGTACAAGTCATTTTTCTTTATGTTTGACTAAACCAAAGTCAGAGCACAGTGCAGGATAGCTTTAATTATTTAACAAGACATACAGTCTTTACCTGAAGTAGACAGTTTCAAGGTTGAAGTCTAATGACATGGTCAAAGAACTGGTCTGTTGAAAGCACCAATCTAAAGCTAAAGAGATTTCTGACAGTATGCATTTATGTCCTGTCCACTAGTAAAAGTGTAGTAGTAATAAATTTGTAATGCACTTTATATTTGAAACAAATCTCAGTGTGATGACTTCAGTGTAAAGGCTCTTACTGTCTGTTGCATCTTTGTCATCCCCAAGCAGCAGCAGGCAACACCTTTTAATTGCAGCCTAAATAGGTAGGATACACTGTTTTCAGGTCAGTTTGTCCTTGCCGTTTAATGCACAGCCAGAACCTGTGTTCTTCTCTACAGTCAGAGACTGCAGTAATTAAGGCTGCTCACACCGTGTGACCTCCTGAGGGACACGTGTGTACAAGCCATGGTTTCATACTTTATTGTTCTAAATGTTCTGCCTTGTAATCTGCCTTTATGTGCTCTGCAAACTTCTGAATAAACCTCAGAAGGAGTAGCTGACCTGTGTAGAGCAGTGTTCTCTCAGGTGGCAGTTCTAGCAGGAATAATAATCAATCATGCAGGAAGCAACATATTTACTGAACACTAAGACTTGAGCTCTGGGGCTCGCAGTCACTTGAGCTTCGACTGACCATCTACAAAAACTGGGTTACAAAGCCTTTAAACACATACCAATGCAATGTCAATTTCAGAGGTTAATTACTTGGACCATGTTTGAGAGATAAAAGGCACCGTTTTGATTATTTCAAATAATATTGATATTCTATTTTTCTCCTTTTCCATCTGTGCCATACACCACTGTTATGCAAAAACTACTGAAACATCAGTGAGCCAGTGTTGCACTGTGTGACGTGTTCCTATGTTCCTTCATTACCAGTTTATTTTGATTCAATAAAATCCTACAATCCTTGGCTGAAAAGAGTCTAACAACTGCATTTACTGAAGTATAGAATAATGCCAGCCTTCAAAAAAAAAAAAAAAAAAAAAAAAAAAAAAACCTACTACATGAAGTTTGAAAACTGACTTGCAAAGACACTAAAACTTCCTTCAGATACTGCATTGCAATAAATTGTTTTAATTATTTTGTCAATTTTAAACCAATATAAACCATATTTAAGTTAAATATATAGACCTCAAAATGCCCTGAAATTACCTTTTAAGCTAGTGTCAAGTCATATTTTAGCATACTGAAATGAATGACCCTCAACAAGGCAAGACGTCACTAAAGAAGTTTGTCTTGGGAAGCAGTAATTTTTAGTAACCGATTAAAAATGTTACACACCCCCCCCCCCCCCCCCCCCCCCCCCCCCCCCG
>NC_060162.1:25380514-25385423 GCF_021292245.1 Micropterus dolomieu | reverse complement strand
AAAATGTTCCCCCCCCCCCCCCCCCCCCCACCGGAAACCCATGTTGGGTTCGTCAGAGGAAACCATGTACTCACGGCAGATTTCCACGCTCTCGTCTGACCCGTCCTCACAGTCCGGCTCCCCATCACAGTGCCATCGCTTAGGTACACATTGGCCGTTGCGACACACGAAGTCCACCTCTGCACAAGTCTTCCTAACTGGATTGGGAGAGAAGAGAGAGATGGATTCATTACACTAAGAGGAAGAGGAGAGCGAGACAGACTTGTTCTTGAAAAATCTCACAATAGAAACATGAATAAGAGGAAGTGCAAATTCTCATTAAGTATGCCATTAAATCCATACTATGGATATTTGCTGCTTATTTAGGACAATGGAAACACATCTAAAAAGAGTGAATTCCAAAGTGAAAAAGGAAAACTTGAACAAATAATGGACATGGCAGATGAACACAGGATGAAGACAGACACTGATGATGTCCACAAGCCACTGGACATCTCCAGATAGGTAAGTGCCATTCCCCCCACACCCAATAACGAAGCAATTGAAATTTATCTTGTTTTCCAACATGAATACAATCAGATACTAGAATACTTGTTTTCTCCAGTCATTTTTAGCTCTTTGCGCTGTAGGTGAACCTCAGTCACAGGATCACCAGTAGCTAGGCACTACAATGCGTTGTAGAATGGAGGGGATGGAGGAAAGCTCGTACGGTGTTAGTAATTGTTTACTCATTAAGTCATCCTGGTAAACAGGTTCGAAGTCTGTAATCACACAGATCATTAAGTTCTCTAAAAACCTTCTGAGGGCATTCTATTTATTAATAACAGCTACACTAAAATGTCGGTTTACAGTTGAAAATGTCAACAAGATGGAACCAGTTAGAGTCATTTTTCCTTCTGATACATTTGAATACATCTTAGTCTTTAGGAGATCCAATCATCCATTCAGTTTAATTTTGAAAAAGTTAAGTTTTCCTGCTTTCCTATCAATTGCCTGCTGACCCCAGAGATCTCCCTTGCGACCCACTGGGGGGCTGCCAAACCAAGGTTGGGAACCTCTGATATTTCTGTACTTCAGCTGCTTAAGCTAACATTAATGTTAGGATTTCAGAATGACTGAGATGAGGGACACTTTGGCTATGGACAAGTGCCCCATACAGCCCCACTTCAGAAAACCCAGAGTATCACCTGCAGTAGATGGCGGTGTTCTACAGTGTGACCAAGTTGAGCTTATGCTTAGGAATACGGAAGTTCCACAGTTGACAAATTGTAGTTCCAAAGGTAATGGCTGTCAGGCCGCAAGGTAAAGTGATGAAAATATTCTAAATATAGTGTATACTTGGAACAGATTTAGATTAAATTTAGGTGGTTAAAATACATTTTGCTGCTGACCCTGTCCACAGTTTAACATTGCTTAGCTTCCATGCCGGTACAACTCTGCTTCTTCAAACTGAGGATGTGCTGACATGATGTTGCTTAAAAGTTTAATGGAAGATTCCGACAACTCTGTTCACCAGCTGTCAGCCATTTAGACTCAACTGAAAACTAGATACTAGCTTCTTGTCTAAATTGACATGAGGTGATCAACTAGATTGTTTATTAAGAGCAACATCCGCCAGTCTGATTGGTGACTCCTCAACAAAACCAGCACCATCTTCACTCATTTCTTTGCTCTGCATGCTGGTGTTATGCTGGCCCAGATAACAGCTGAGAGTTTAGTTGTTCAGCCAAAACAAAATTGACTAAACAGTTCTAATTCTGTGATATTCGTATGAAACCATTAATGATTCAGGCCTCCATCTCCGGGTTATGTTTGTCTGGTGCAAATCAAGGGAAAAAGAAAAAAAAAAGACAAAACAAAAAAGATGACAGGAAGAGATTAAGCAGACTGCTAAAAATAAATACAGAAATAGTTTTATGTAAACTTGTCCACTCAGGGCTTGAATGTTTCCTTCAGGCCATTCCTCAGTCTCTGATCAGAATACAAATATGTACACAAGAAACAACCAACTCACAATTTGAGCCATGACAGCAGCAAGTCGCAGCGGGGCTCATTATCAACCTCTCTTTTGGATTCTCATCTTTCACATGTCCGTGTCCCTCACTTCTGGTTAAAAGCTAAAGCAGCTCTAATCTCCCAGTGATAGAACAACAGATGGAGACAAATGCAACAAAATGCCAGTGGCTGAGAGTGTGTGAAGGCGTGTAACTTACTATGGACAGAGAAGGCTGCAATCTGTTTTAGCCCATCATCACCTCACTGTCTTTACAGACACCAACTTTCCGTTGCCTTCATTTTTTGGATCTCAAGCAAAGAATCACCAGTAAAAACGCAATACTTCCTGCAGATGTTTCACATTAAAAGTCTTCCAGCAGCTCAAAGAGCATAAACCCTCCCTCCTAATTCCTGGTAGTCTTTTATTTTGAAACATCTGCAAGACATGTTGCTGTGGAAATGTACATTACACTGGATTTAGAATGTGAGCCAATCGAGGACAAGCAATTAATCTGTTACCATCTTTGCCAAGTAATTTCTTGCAGGAAATCCTGTATATTTGTATCTGAAGGGGGGTCTTATGGATAACAGGATTTTCTCCCCTCCATATCACCCTGCAGTATGATCATCTGTTCTTCTCTCCCCCTCAGTCTTTGCTTTCTTCCTTTTCCTCACTCATTTCCTTCCCTTGTTCTTTCCTTCCTCCCTCCCAGTCTCATATGACCCAGATAGATGAGGCACAAAAGAAAATGGAGAAAGATCTGAAATGTATTGGACACACACACACACACACACACACACACTCTGTCGTATCCATATTTAGCTCTGCTCCATCTACTACCTCCCATCACCAGGTCATTCGGTCCCAAGAGATGCTGGGAAGGCTCCTGGTGGTGCCAAGCTATCACTGTGGGTTCTGCATGTCATGTGACATCTATGTGAAGACGTGAGAACATGCGCCATCTATTCTATACTGTCTGGGGGCCCATTATACTCAAGAAACATGTGAAAAAGCGAAGTGTGTTGTGTTTGACCATATCACTAGTCTGTAAACACAACTGTACAGCATATGTATGATAAAAGTAATAACTGTGTGCGCAACACACTAATGTTACTAAGAGAAACTGTTTCTCAGTTTGTGCAAGAAGGTTTATAAGTGATGTAACAAAGTCCTCCAGCAGATATTTCAGAGAGTCTATCAGGCACCATATGAGGTGACCTTTCAGGATACGACTCAGACTCCATTTACAGATTGTTCACTTTGGCACAAAAACATGCTTAATTGTAACCAAGATGGAGTTCCATCCATTAGCCCGCACTCCATCAAAAGGCCACATTAGCAGTGTAAATACAATACATTTCGAGCCCACATAGTGGAACAGGAGCAATCAAACAGAACACAGTAACAAACATGGATTGACATACCTTTTACGTTGTTAACAAAAGCAAAAATGCATTTATTATAGCATCGAAGGATAAGGATGTATTTTTATTTATTTTTTTATCTCCAATATACGTTTGCCCCCTTACGGATTAATTTTTTTGCATGTTTGTCACACTGAAAGGTTTCAGATCAAACAAATTGAAATATTAGACAAAAGATAAATTAAACACAAAATGCAGTTTAAATGACTAAGTGGGGAAAAAAGTCCAAACCTATATGGCCCTGTGTGAAAAAGTGATTGCCCCTAAACCCAATAACTGGTTGGGCCACCCTTAGCAGCAATAACTGCAATGAAGCGTTTGCAATAACTGACAATGAGTCTTCTACAGCGCTGGGGAGGAACTTTAGCCTACTCATCTTTACAGAATTGTTGTAATTCAGCTTCATTGTAGGGTTTTCAAGCCTTAGCTGCTTTTTTTTTTTTTAAAAAGGTCATGCCACAACATCTCATTTGGATTCAGGTCAGGACTTTGACTAGACCAATCCAAAGTCTTCGATTTGTTTTTCTTAAGACATTCAGATGGACTTGCTGGTGTATTTTGGATCCTTGTCTTGCTGCAGAACCCAAGTGCGCATCAGCTTGGGGTCATGAACAGATGGCGGGACATTCTCCTTCAGGATTTTTTTGGTAGACAGCAGAATTCATGGTTCCATTTACCACAGCAAGTCTTTCAGGTCCTGAAACAGCAAAAACAGCCCCAGACCATCACACCACTACCACCGTATTTTACTGTGGTGATGATGTTCCTTTTCTGAAATGCTGTGTTACTTTTGCGCCAGAAGGAATGGGACACACACCCCTTCCAAAAAGTTCATCTTTTGTCTCGTCAGTCCACAGAGTATTTTCCCAAAAGTCTTGGGGATCATCAAGAAGTTTTCTGGCAAAACTGTGACAAGCATTTGTTCTTTTTGCTCAGCATTGGTTTTCATCTTGGAACTCTGCCATGCAGGCGATTTTTGCCCAGGCTCTTTCTTATGGTGGAGTCATCAACACTGACCTTAACTGAGGCAAGTGAAGCCTGCAGTTCTTTGGTTGTTGTGGGTTTTTTTGGACTTCTTGGATGGAGTCGTAGCTGCGCCCTTGGGGTCAGCCGGCCACTCGTGGGAAGGTTCACCACTGTTCCATGTTTTCGCCACTTGGGGATAATGGCTCTCACTGTGATTCACTGGAGTCCCAAAGCTTTAGAAATGGCTTTCTAACCTTTTTCAGACTGATAAATCTCAATTACTGTTTTACATTTGTTCTTGAATTTCTATGGATCGCAGCATCATGATGTCTAGCTTTTTTGGTCTACTTAACTAGCTAGTTTTGGTCTCCTTCACTTTGTCAGGCAGGTCCTATTGAAATGATTTCTAGACTGAGGACAGGTGGCAGTAATCAGGCCTGGTGTGGCTAGAGAAATTGAACTCTGCTTTGCAAAGATGTTGATTTATGTTTTAACGGGGGGGGGGGGGGGCAATCACTTTTTT
>NC_060162.1:25359940-25380485 GCF_021292245.1 Micropterus dolomieu | reverse complement strand
GTGGGGGGGGGGGGGGGGGGGGCAATCACTTTTTCACAGGGCCATGTAGGTTTGGATTTTCTTCCCCCTTAATAAAAAAACACTAATTTAAAAACTGCATTGTGTGTTTACTTGTGATATCTTTGTCCAATATTTCCATCTGCTTGATCTGAAACATTTTACTGTGAAAAACCATGCAAAAACAAAAGAAATCAGGAAGGGGGGCAAACACTTTACTGTGTGTGCACGCGTGCCATCTCACCACAGGAGTTCTCATCACTGCCGTCGGTGCAGTCCTCGTCTCCATCACACTGCCAGACGGACGGGATGCAGCGACCGTTTCCACACTGAAACTGGCTGGCCTCACATTCTGTCTTAGTACCTGCAGAGAGACAGAGGGGGGGGGGGGATGAGGACAACTAAAAAGTGATTTCAGTTATCATTTACTGTTTAGAAATAATGCTCTTTGTTTAGTCCTAACAGAGTTCCCTACAGTGCTGTAATTTCAAAACAAATTGTTTTAAACAGGACTAGCCGGCAGATTTTAGTCACCACTGAGCCACTCTGGAGACAGGCCAGCTCCACATGTTGGATTTCTATATAACATTGATTCTTCTTGCCACATGACCAACTACTCACAAATTCAACAGTACCTTACTGTAGTTCCTCTAACATCACAACCACCAGTTTAACAGCATCACCAACATAGCTGTATGAACACAACAGGAGAGACAACCTTCCTCAAATGATGGTGTTTGAGCACCCCCCCCTTATCCAAAACCATGTAGAACCACATTAACTTTTGATTTGACAAAATGATTGGGCAGATAACACCCTCAAACCTTACACAGCCAATTCAGATAAGGAAAAACCTAACGGGGGAAAACAAATTGGAAGAAACCTCAAGGAGGACAGAGGAGGGATCCTTCTTCCAGGACAGACAGACGTGCAATGGACAATCAGAATAATATTCAGATAGATTGTTGGCATAACAATGTGCATCTGGGAGGAGGCTGACTCCTCTCCATTAGGATTAGAGCAGATAGACGATGCCATCGTCCATCCTGAAGTTTCATTGTAGACATCATCTGATGTCAATTTTGTAGACACCCAACCATACTCTTCACCACAGAGGCCTGGAAAGAGGGCTGACAACCACACAAGAGGCAAAGCTCAAGCACACCACTCTAAGATAGGAAAGAGGAACAGACATACACAGAGGAAAAGAGACAAGGAGAGGCTGAACCTCCTGGAGAACAAAGATCAAAACAAACAAAAAAAAGGGTCTGTTGCTGCAGGGAAAGGGACCAGGACCAAAAGCTCGTAAGGTCCATAAGGTTGACAGGCCCCTGTCCGGTGTGAGACTCAAGTCAAGGGTGTTAACGCTGCAGTGAGTGGGTATATTTTAGAGGATCAAAGGCCTTCTTCGGGTGAACATAGAAGTCACCTATAACTAAAATCTCATCCAAATGAGTAACAAAGTCAGCATCTCTGTTCACTACAACAACACCCAACTACCCGTCACAGTTAAGGGACCAGAGACAATCTGTTGGAAACTCTGGCACCAGGTAGACAGTAAAACGTGACTTGCGATGCTGATCTAACGTTGCAGGTAATGGCGATCCTCCATTACTAGTGTGCATTGTTTAGCCCTGTTTGTGGGGAAAAACAAGACACGCAGGCAAACGGGACTACCAGCAAGGGTTCAGAACCAGTTTGTAGTCATGAGGACTGCAGACCAGGCCACGCAACCAGTCGCTTGCTCTTTCAAAGCCTTCCCAATGCCACTGAACACTGCTGGAGGTGGCTATGCTAGTGCTTTCACTATAGATCTGGTATCAAACCTGCGGCAGAAGCGGACAGAATTTAATTCACCAAGAGGCAAATGGCGACATGAAATCTGCCACATTAAAATCTCAATATGTGGAAGGAAAATCGCAATTACATTTTTTCCCCCTCAAATCATTCAGCCCTAATTTGGAGCAGAGAGAGAGTAACCGTTGCAGGAGAGTGAAGATTAACAGAAAATTGAGGAGGGAGAAAGCGCAGGGAGTGTCACTGCATCCGAGCAGAGTCACGCGACCTACGTGTATCTGCATTCAGTTCCCAGATTGCTCAACACTTGGTGTTCTCATGCGTGTTGAATGAAGTGAAACTACAAGTAGAAACCAGACTTTCCACAAGGTCATACTAGAAAGTAGAGTTTCTGCAGTGTAGTGTGTGCTCCGTCGTACTTGAGTTTGTGACGACTTCAGGTCTTAAACAATCTGAGTTTGATGCCTTTATCTGAAAACAATTGAAGACGTCACCTTGGCTACACCTGATATGAGTGCAGCATGGCAGGAGATAATTATACAGCCAACAGTGCCAAAAACCTGCAGACCTCCACAGCTCAGAAAGAGCTTCCTCCATAGTAGGAAAGTTCACCATGCTCAACATGTTGCCTTCCAATAAGATCCAGCCAACTGTTGGCTTGCATTAATGGCCAACTGTGCTGTGGCCAACAATGAATGACTGGTCAACTAGGCCTGCGACTAATGCCGGTTTTCATTATTGATTTGTTGTACTGTTTTGACTGTTAATTGAATATTTGTTTAAAAACAAATTTCAGGACTGAATACTAGAATGTAGTTTTTGCAGTGTAGTGTGCAGTCTGTTGTACTGGCGTTATTTTAAGACCTGAAATCGTCACCAACAGTCTGACCTTGACGCCTCGGTCTGGACTGTGTGTCTGCCCAGGTGGTAAATGGAGCACACAGCAATGACAGAAGCCCAGGAGAGGTTACAGATCAAGCAGACTCGCTGTGCAACTGAGAAATGAAGTTGCGCTGGAAAGGAAAAAAAAAAAACACACACCACATTTTCGGGCCAAAAGGATTATAGGGGTTTACACCAAAATTCTATTCTGTCAGGATGGAAAAAGCCTCTAAAGGCTGCATTTAGTTACTGAAACGCTATTATGAAACTGTTTTAAGTGGGTCAGCAGATCCTTAAGGGAGAGAAACACCCCCCACCGATCTGATTTGAACAGAGGAGCTTCAGGCCTTAAATGAAGCAGCAACACATGAGCGAAAACCTGCATGAATGAAATTGTGCCCAAGTTATAAACTCTATGGTCCTACTGTGCAGCTGTGGGCCCGTTAGGATCCTCCATCATATCAGCAACATGACCAGGTTTAGATTTTAGACTGTAGGTCGGACAAAACAATTGTCACCTTGTATTGTAGGAAATTATGGCTAAACATGATGCAAGTCCACAAACTTCATAACATGGGAGGTGGTAATACAGCCAACAGATTTCCATTCAATCAAGACTACAGCAGCTGTACCTACACCACAGAATAGAGTGTATGCTGACCTCTTATCCACATTACCATTTCAAATCAGCACAATGGATCACAGCCTACCTACATTTTAAATTAGGACACATGAGCCCATCAACCCATCTAACAAATAACCACTAACATACAGACAGATAACACAAAACATTTCTTCAAGCGCCTCCACAGCTCAGGAAAGCTTCCCTACATAGTAAGAAAGTTCACCATGCTCACCACGTTACCTCCTGATAAGATCCAACCAACTGTTTGATTTGCATCAACTACTAACTGATGCTGAAGCCAACCATGGCTGAGGACTGCAACTAATGCTGGTTCATTAATTTGTTGTGTTGTAAATATAAAAATGCCAGAATATAAAATATTGTTGCCCATAATAAATTCCTGTATATGGAGGGCGATATCCTCCAGATGCTCATTTCCCCCCCACCCTTCACTAAAAATTTAAAAACCCTACAAATCCTCACATTGAAAAGATTGAAACCTGTCATTTGATAACTTTTGTGATGATCAGGTACTTCATTGAAGCCCATCATTTCAACACTCTTGTCAACTTAAATTTGCAACATATAGCCTATAGTAGAGGACTGGTTGCTCAAATCCTTTGTCATTGCACACACGGAAATAGGTTCCATCAGCGAATGAAAACAAGTTTAAATACACAGTAAAAAAGGGGGCATGAAAGGACTCATTTCCTAATTTTGCAAGTATAAAGCAAGTTTTTGTAAACTATTAGGTTTCCTTCAAATCTGAGATGAACACAACTCCCAGTGTTTCCCATTAATTAAAGAGACTATGGCGGCCAGCCTATGTGCGTTTTGCACCACTGCTCCTCACAGCTGTAAGCTCGCATGCTCACGCACTTTAGCATCTGACCAAGAAAACAACTTCTTTCTTTTGAAGACAACATCGTTTCATGTCAAGTACAGTAACGTACGGTTGAATCTGTTAATTCTGGCATTATTTCTTTGGTATCCCACATTTTTTTAAATTAAGCCACAAAAAGACTCCAGCTACAAGATACCATTTTAAACTTGACAGGCCTACACCAACACATTACTTTAGCGAGCTGTTAAACTGCTGTTATAAAAAAATTGGCTATTTAAAAAAAAAAAAAAAAAAAGTATTTACAAAGCGTAAACACAAAGGCCCACTAATAACTTTTTTTTTTTTTTTTTTTTTAAATAGCCAATTTTTTTATTAAAAGATGTACCCTGGTACCAGAAACTTATTGAAACAAAAGATGTATAAAATCGTGCTTTGAGTGTATGATTGCGTTTCCGCTGGAAATGTCCTTGCCACACAGCAAAAATAATCACTAAAAAAAGAAACAAAACCGCTTTTCCATGTTGTTCAGCGTTTTAATATAGTTTATATCGCCAGCAGGCGTTTTGAAATGCCATTCCAAAAGGCAGTATGCATTTGTGAATGCTGCTCTATGCACCTCTATTAGATATTCAGTATGACAGTACTTGTGGTCATGCTCTCAGTCTCAAACAGAGCTTGTAATGTGACATGCCTGAACAAATATTACTGGGACCACTACAGAAAGTTACAAAGAAACTACAGAAAGAAAAAAAAAAAAAAAACATTCAATATTCAGGAATTCTACACTGCAAGAGGACCCCTGTGAGAGGTTTGATTTGATTTTAAACAACTTTCTGTTTGTTAACTGTATTAATTAACATTTTAGCTTTTATGTTGTATTTGATTTAATGTTGACACCTTGATTTTTATTCATATTTAAATTTTCTTCAGTTATTAAAAAAACTCAAAATGTGTTGTGCACATGATCATGATGGTACCACCTCTTACTCATTTTGAGCCAGGAAAAATCATGATCATTGCCATTAATTGAAGTACAGTTTTAAAAGCTTTTGATCAGAGTTTCCCATTAATAATGTAGTTTGGACCTTGTCCAGCACCTTGTTATGATTGTACCGTGATGCAGACTTTCCAGACACACTGGGCCAATTTAAAAATTTGTAATTGAGACATGAAACGTTCACCATGGTGCCAGAAACATTGGGAACCTGTTCAATGATCTACAGAAGCAATCTACATTTCACATATGCCACAATTCACCCTATAAAACCTGGAGGATAAAAAAAAAAAAAAAAAAAGGGACCTTACATAATGAACCGTAATGTTTTTATTAACTTAAAATGAACCATTTCTATCTACATACACCACAGGTTCTCTTTACCTGGAAGTCACCATGTCTCGCCGCCATGTTTCTGCAATAGCCCAAACGGACAAACTATGTTGAATACTTACAAAGAAGAACAACAAGTAGTAGCAGCAGCCGCCGCCGTCTGGTTTATTAGAAGTAAGAAGAGAAACAAAGAGGACCACACATCATTTAGCATAAGAGCCAAAAGAGCGTGTCAACCACCGCAGCTTCTCCTCCACGCTTTAGAGGGGTGAGCGCGAGTCATTTGTTGCAATCACAACTCTCACCAGTAGATGCCACTAAACCATTACTCCGTAATTAGTAGTTACTGATTTAATAATGATTTAGAGTTCCAATTTGACAGGTTAGGATATTTGAGACTAAGATGAACAACATTTCAAATATTCAATATTAAAAATGGTATCCATATTAGTGAATTTGATGATGCATATAAAAATATTCAAAGTGCTTGTTGTGTGTCTGACATTGGTTTCACCTACAACACTGAAAACACAATTGTTTAACGTAACCCTGCGATATGACAACAACAATTCACTACCACATCGGAGGATTGCACTGTACTATAGTTTATTTGGTCAATTGGATAAACGGTTCAACATCAAATTACAATCACACACACACACACACTCCTGCCTTTAGAGATATCCAGTGTATCAGATTTCAGTTTACATGTTTAATCCTTATACCATTACATCCACACTTGGGCAACAACCTGCATAATTCCATAAGAATGTCTTATAATTACATGTCATTCCATGACGCAATTACCCATTCACCATGGTGTTACCTCTCACAGTATTTAGTGTCTTGTACTTTTAAACTACATGCTCCAGTTGTGCTGAAAAAGCACAAAAATATAAAGCCAGAAGTGCACACACCAGTCATCATCATGAGTTGTTACATGAAGGAAACAGTTCACATCAACAGTAAAAATCCTGACTCATCACTTCAGCCTGAGCTACTGCTCACTGCTGCTGACATACATTTAATGCTGACTGAGCTGGAGAAAGACAGGGTGATCATAGAGACCATTGCAAATAAGTGGCTGCTTAGTCCTTTGTTGACCAAAAACAAATCAACGTGTCAGCCAAAGAAGTAGCTTAAGGGTGCAGCAGGGTTCTCAAACCTTGTTTCAACATAAGCAGTGGCCTGCCGGCCCAGGGGCCAGTAGAAATTTATGTCAGGTTAGCTGATTGGCCAAGATTGACTGTTGCTCTGTCTACATCAGAAGTCAGCTGAGAACGTCCTATGCTGTGTCTAAATGCAACATTGTAACTGTGGGGTGTCTTAAAGTTAAATGTGCTCCAGCCTACTTAAGTGGCGTTCGCCTATCTGATTAGCTCAGTTAATGTTGCAACTGGTGGTCATAGCTGACTGTGCCCAGAGTGGGAGCTCGGAGCACCTGGGGATTATTTGTGTTTACACCAATACTCTAGCACTGGAGGTTTTCAGGCCTGGGGCGGAAGGACCCAGCAGGGAATGATAGCAGGGAGCAGCGTGGACTGGGCAACAAAACTGCACTCAGCAGCCTCCCAGTGAACAAAGTGTCAAAGACCAACAGGGAATACAAAAATGTTTTGTTGTTTTAAGAAAATAAAATCGCTTCTTTGTTGCTTGAATTAATTACAATTTATATTCGAGAAATATACCCCCCCCCCCCTCCCCGGGCCATTAAAAATACGTGAAGAGCCAGGATAACTGATCTACTCGCCCGCAGGGAGAGACAAACATCAGTCAACTTTTCTGGCAGTTCCTTTTGCTCCCCACCCCATCTATTCATCCAGCCATCCATGTTCACCCATGTTTGTTTTTGTAATTTACATGAACAGCTATAGTTTCCTGAGTTTCAGCGCCAAAGCTATACTTTTAAATGAAATGTTTATGAAATGTGCTGTTTCATAAACATGTTTAACTTTTGATTTAGCTAAGAGAAGCCTGATGAAACAAATCTGGGAAAATGCTCAACTGTTGGCGGTCTAAATAATCAAGTCAATATTAACAAGAGGATTTAGTAGAGAGACATTCAGGGGAAATGTGGATTATAGAACACTAAACTTAAGTATTTCTTTAAAAAAAAAAAAAAAAGACACACTCATGAAATAAACACCTGTTGTTCCCTGAATACTACCACTATGATCTCTATGAACCCATTCAATCTGGCTTTAAGAGCACATCACAGCACTGAGACCGCCCTCATCAAAATAATGACCTTCTCATTGCTGCTGATTCTGGACATAGTATCCTCATTCTTCTAGATCTCTCAGCAGCCTTTGACAGTTTCTCACTGTCCTTCTCAGCCCTCTTTTTGAATGTGTTGGCCTCACCGGTTCAGCAGTCTCCTGGCTCCAGTCATCTCTCTCCAATAGGGAACAGGTTCATCACCTTTAGAGACTATAGCTCCCCCCCCCCCCCCCCCCCCCCCCCCCCCCCCCCCCCCTCGGTCTCAGTCAAACAAGATTTACATGCTCCCCCTCGGTCAGATAATACGTCACCATGGTCTCAGTTTCCACTGCTATGCTGATGACACACAGCTGTATATCAGCACCAAACCATCCACTCGGCTTCCCCCTCTGTCACTTGTTGACACTGTCTGAATGAAATAAAAACCTGGATGTCATCCAATCTACTCGAGCTAAACAGCAGCAAAACAGAGCTAATGGTAGTGGCTCCCAAGCCGCTGCTACAGAGGGTAGGTGATTTACTCCTTAAAGTGGATGGTTACTCCATCTCCCCATCCCACAAAGTCCACAACCTTGGTGTCATTTTGGACTCCACCCTTTCCTTCCAGTCACATGTCAAACTCATTACCAAAACTGCTTTCTACCACCATAAAAATATCTCCAGACTTTGATCACTCTCAGACTCTGTGGCAGAGTCACTCATCCATGCCTCCACCACCTCCTGCTTAGACTACTGTAATGGTGTCCTGTATGGGGTACCCAGCAAGGTCCTGGACAGGCTACAATATGTCTAGAACTCAGCTGCCAGGGTTCTCACACGAAGTAGGCCGTGGCAGCACATCACCCCAATCCTCAGCTTCACTGGCTCCTGGTCAAATTCCGCATCAACTACAAAATCCTACTCCTCACCTAAAATCTCCCTCCATGCCACTGCTTGTACTTACTGGACCTTTTCTATCCCTACACCACCTCCCGGAACCTGTGGTCCACCGACAAGGGCCTGCTCTCCGTCCCCCACACCAGACTGCAGACTTCTGGGGACAGAGCCTTCGGCGTCACAGCCCCCACCCTCTGGAACTCATCCCCACAGAGATCCACAATGCTCCCTCTCTGGACTCTTTCAAAAACCTTCTAAAAACCCACCTCTTTACAAAGGCATTTAACCCTAAATAACTTATTGTTCAGTCTCTGCAGTTATGTGTAAAGATTCCTTGGGTCTCGTGAAAGGAGCTATATTTAATTAAGTTATTATTGAATATACACCCAATTTAAGAAACAAGTGAAGATTTAAAATAACTGAAAAGTAGGGGTTGACCAAAAATCAGCCTGGCCAATATTCAGCATTTTTCCAATAATCTGCATCGGTCATTTTAAAAATAGATAGCCGATATAATAAGTGAATGTGTGATGATATCTGATGCAGCCGCTTCTCTCCATCTGTACTCCCCACTCTGTGCGCTGGAGCAATGTCCTGCCCATAGTACTAGCTGATAGGCTATTGCTCTTGACTTGTAACCAAACACTGAACATGGTGTAGAAGTAGTAAATAGAAGGAGCGAGCCATCACGCTGCAGCCCTTCCCCTCCTGTCTCAGCAGAGCTCTGCGCACACACGGTAGGAACAGCGGAGGAGATCAGTGTAGCTTACACAAGTTGACCCTAATTACGCCAGTTACAATAAGTGCAGCAAAACCAGCAGTACTAGTAAAAGGCTGTTACGGCATCAGTACAACAAGCAGGAACGTGTACAAAGCGATATAATCTGCTCTGTCTCATCCACCGCTAGCTTGGCTAATAGCTTGTTATAAAAAAGCTAAAATGAGATCTTTGTTTAGCTGAGATGCTACGTACCTTAAAATTTAGCAACTCCTTGCAAACTCAACTGCTTGACAATCCAGCTCCTCTCTACCAGCAGCAGAAGAGGGGAGGATGATATGAGGATGGACTAATACCGATGTCTGCGCTCTTCTTTCTAAACTATTTTGAGGTCAGGAATATAGTTTAACATATTCCTTATTAAACATTTTTAAAAGGCAATTATTAAGTAATGAAAAACCAATAGGAGTATAGATAAAGAACAGAACCAATGAGTGTATCAATAAAATCCTAACAATATAAAATTAATACAATATAAATTGCAGCAGGTAAAGACAAAGTTTATGATAATTTATCACTCATAGTTAACAAGTCCATCTCTGGGATGGATATCCAATTCATTTAAATTTACTATTTATGAACAATGAACATGACAATTAACTTTAATCTTGTTATTTTCAAAGTTGTGTTGGAGTTTGTGTTATTCTAAATTTGACACCAAGAATACACACACGTCTAATTGGTTACTAATAATCAGTATCGGCCCGGAAAAAAGCATATCTGTCCATCCCAAAATTACTGACATTTCCCTCAATAGGCCTGTGTGTTTGCAAGACTGAGCTCAGAGTACAAATCATGTATACATGCTGTGGAGTTGCAGATTTTTGGATGCATTTTTCTAACATTTCAAGGCAGCAATTGGCTTGCATATCACAACACAGACTCTAAGTTCATTATTATAGACCATGAGCATTTAACATCAATTCTGCATAATGTTTTTGCCAAAGTTACATTATTGTTGGGTGGTAATGCAGATTAAGAGTAGACTGATTTGAAGTGTCTGTTCAGCATTACTTAATGATGTTAATGTATCTTTGCCACTTTGAGAGCACTTACCACCTCCACTAAGCGATTTCCTGGGGGGCACCCTGTACTGAATTAAATGGAAACCAACAGATACCTTGAACAGGAGCAAAAATACATCTAAATATGAAACAGCAACATGATTCAGAAGCGTTGGCTGTAGTGTAAAGTAAACTTGAGATCTAGTTAATGTGGTGCAATAACCAAGAACCCAAGTTGCAGGGAATGATACTCCTTTAAGGGTGTATTCTCTTGAGTTACTACTTCAGTGTCTCTACAGAAACCCATTGACTTGCTGTCTGGAAAACTGCATACCCTGCGCTTTGATCTAAATCAGCACAACAACAGACTTCAATAGTAACCTGAAGTATACAAGCCAGTCGGGTATTCTCCATTTCCCTGCTGTGTCAGAGTTTTTAGCTGACATTTGAAATCTAAACTCTCTCACCACCGTTTTGTCAAGTTATGAAAAATGTCACTGCTTCTACCCCTTCAAAATCCTTTGTGTGCCTATTTTTGTTGCTGTTTTGCACAAATGACCTCAAGATTAGTTCACGATGACTGAGTCAGAACACAAAAGGATTTGAGGGCTGGAGGCAGCAACATATCTCCTGTGGCTGCAGAATACCATTTGAAGAGTTCACACCTAAATAATGTGACTTCTCAACACTACCACCATTTACTAGGCTACTACATCACAAAATTACTATTCAAGTTCATTTTTGAAATCGGGTTTGTTGATTTTTCTGATGCAAGTGTGCTGATCAAAATGCCCATATTAAACCTATAGAGCCAATTATCTTGATAACTGAAGGCATACGCTTGAAATACCACTCTCGTATTCTATGGATTTGAAAGGGTAGATTGTGTGTGGAGCTGCAATGAACCATCTACCTCCCAAAATAGATCATTGTGGTCTATATAAATGCTGTCACACTGGAGGTCATGGTAATGAAATTTTCCCCAGTAACAGAAATGGTTGCAGTGTACTCCTCCTCCCTCTGTCCTCCACCCCGCCCACTTCAAGAACCAAGCGCACCCTCACACAGCCACCCCCCATACAGCTGAGGATCTGAGTCTAGCATGGTATAACAGTAACCATGGAGAAAAAAAATAAATCAATCCTTTTTTAAAAATCAGGCCAGCGTTGTTGCTCTTGCCGCTACCTAATTTGCGTGACGTCTTGTTCAAATAGATGTACACAATCTGTGTGTGCGTGTTTGGTGCCGAGTGTGAGGAGGGGGTGGTGGCTGTAGATTTGGGAGTTTGTGTTCACACACACACACACACTTTTGATTCACCCCAAAGGCCATTTTCCACAGTAGGTAGGAATTCAAGAGACTGTGAAAGACACACAAAGAGCTAAACAGCTCACTCTGCCTCTTTGAGCCGTTTATCAAATTAGCCTGCCTACGAACTAGTGCTGAAATGATAAGAAACTGCATTAATCAAATTATGCCAAAGTTACGTTTTGTGATTATGCATTTGTTTTTGAGTGATAAGCTATATTGTGTTAGAAATAAAATTGATCATGAATAAAAAAAAAAAACACAATAGTTTTAAGTTTTTGATGACTGCATTTTACTACAGACTACTTTCATTGAGGGCCAGTAACGATTCAAGCTCAAGAGTCATTACAGGCCGTCTGTGAGCAGACTTCAAACTCTAAAGATGTAAATTTTGCCTTGTTTTACTGTTTATTTTGATGGATTGCCTATTGAACTTGGCGTTAGCGTGTTGGGTGGCTACTCCATCAAGCTGTGGAAGAGTCTGACTAATGTAATATTGAGGGACATAAAGAGAAAGTTGAGCCTGATTTTAAGCCAACTAAATAATGTGTAACTGATGTTGCTTTTTGCCAACATTGTTGTTACACAGAAGCCTGTTCATGATCCTTGCTTGTGTGTAAATACACTACATAGACACTTGACTGTGGGCCACAGGCCAAATTCAGAAATTTCCAGCTTTCGCTCACTATCTTTTGTCTTTTTGGTTTTGCCATGTTAAGTCAACTGAGGTAAACATTTTCACTGACTGGTAAATCAAAAATTCTAGGCCACAGTAGGTTACAGTGCAAAAACTCAAGCAATACTCACAGCGGCCATTTAAATAATCGGGCAGGAGCCACAGTTGGCCCGTGGGCCATAGTTTGCCCATCCCCTGTGATATAGCTACCTATGGCCGATTGAGTTAATCTAACCCCCTCATAAAATTTATAAAGGACCTGCAATTCTCCAAGAGCGCAAAACATTTCAGTCAGCCCATAAAATAAATTACCGTAAAACTTAAATTAATAGCCGAGTCCCAAATAGCCGCCTATCTCCTTTACTGGCCTGGTGTGAGAACACATTGACGAACAAACGCAGGTCGCCATTAGACACCTGGTCTGGTTTTTATAGAAGTTCTTTGGATGTATAAAACCTCTTAAACACCACGGGGTCGCCGTTTTAGCTGCTTAGATCGTTAATACAAACATTAATGTTTAAACGTATGATCAATTCAGTGATTTTAGCAAATAAAAGGATCGGGCTATTATTCAAGGTTTTACGGTATGTAATACACTCATCAGATTGTTCTTTTTAGCAACCTATAAAAGAGGTGAGTGCATAGTAGCTCAAGTTACAATTTAACCTGACCACGAAATGCCTCTTTATATGCAGTCAATCCAAACCATGTCTTTGGCAAACAAAGGTGTGTTTGGTAGTCAGTGGTATGTAAGGGGTTAGCCGCCATTGGACAACTGGGGGGGGGATAGAGAAACAAATACAACAATTTCTGAAATAAACTGGCTGCCCCAGCTATAAAACGCACAAGATTGCTAGATTAACTAATTAAAATAAGGAAATTATTGATAATTGCAGTACTAGTGCCAACTGCTCTACAGTAACCACCAGTTGGTAGCGACAACTTAACCTTGGCCACTCTGCTCATTAAGCCCTCATCGGGCTCACCTGCGGTCGGTAATTGGCCGCGGTCACTCCTCTCCCTCTGTGTCCGCTCCCCCACCGGGACTGCGGTGCTGCTCACTACCACTGCTGTCAAATGTATCGCTCCGTATCAATCCACAGCAATCCTCTTTCTAATTTCCCCCTGCCATCCCGCTCCCGGCTTCCACTTCAGGAATAAATAAATAAATTACCAAGCTCGGGGGGGGGGGGGGTGATGGCAGAGGAGAATCCCACAGTGGAAGTGAATGAGAAATGAGGACACGCATAGACGCCAACACAGTCCAAGAAGCAGGTGGTTTTATTCGTAAGGGCTGCGTGTTTTCAGGGTAACAATTCAATGACCGCCGGGCTCAATGGCCATGAATGAGCAGGCAACACAACTCCTAAACTAACGGGCCTCTCCATCCCCCCCACTTTCATTTCCAAAAACAGAGCGAAGACACCCAAGCTAAATGAAAGACAATTAACAGGACACACACACACACACACACACACACACACACACAGCAGATGTATCGCTTTTAGCCCATACAAGGCGTAATGTAAGGGGCTCTCTTTACTCAGAAGAAGCGCGAGGTTGACAAGCCCATGGTGTAGCCAAACACGGCCACTCCTTCAAGGAGCAGCCAAGACAGGTGTACAGTAAGGTAATCTTAGCTAACCTCACCGCGCACTGTGCGCGTTTCCCTGCACAGTGACTCCCAACACGCACACACACACAGCAAACGCATACACTGCGGACTCGAGACTTACCGTTGACGTTGATGCAGTGCTGGAGACACATTAGCATCGGCAGCAGGAGGATCCCCGGTGTGGACGTGACCATCTCTCGCAGCGTACGGTTGCTAGCTGAGCGCTCGCGGGCTGCCTCTCTCTGCCCTGACTGACTGCTCGCCTGCCTGCCTGCCTTTCTTGCTTGCTCGCGCTGGCCTGCTTGGCCTTTGATTTATCCGGTTCACGCGCAAACCACACATACACACGCAACAAACAGGCGCGCTCATCCACAACACAGCACGGAACAGAACGGCCGCTCTCCTGACGACGCTGCCGACCGATCAGCAGCACGCGCTGCAGAGAACTGTACCCGGCGAGGAGCTGTGAGAATAAAACGGAGGCGGCAGACGCGCCGACCACGCGCCTTTTGATCTCTTCCTACAACCACGCGCCGTGGGGGGCGTTCGGGCTCCCGATCGCTCCTCTCGTGCTGAAATCCATTTCCTGAAATTGATGGTAACGAGCGGCCCCGGTGACCGGTGTGTTAGTGCTGCTACACAGAGCCTGTCACAGCTGAGGAGGATATTCCCCCTCCTTCAGACTGTCTTTTGCACATTGTTAACCCTTCACTATCCGCATGAAATAATTAGGCCTAAAATAATAAAGTCGTTTTTATTTACATTCAGAGAAATTATGTATGAAAACATTGTCGGGCAAAACTGGTTATAGATGGCCTAATCAGTAAAAGAAAAAAAGGTAGCTTAACCAGATTGGAAAACTATGATTAACCTATGTAGGCCCAATGACAGATTTTCATTCTAGCCAATCACTCCTTCACCTTCAGCAAGGGGGAGTTTATCAAATGAAAATCTCTAAACTTTAACCACACTCCTGTAGCTCCTCCAGTACAAAGTACCTCCCCCCAATACCCTGTACTTTTTTATTACTTCACTTTCTTACTAAACTGAAATATCCTCAATTTAAATCTGAACCTAAGTAGCCTGTGTTTCTGCTAAACAGTGGCCACTGTGACCCCAAGTGGGAATTGCAGGGCACTGGCACATGTCAGGCCCATGCATCTCCCAAGATTCTTTGACTTTAATGTCAAACAGGACTTGGGAAATGGCAAAACTGCCTTTAATATCTGTCTCTCTATTAAGAGGTGCGATGTATGTTATCCAAACAGGAAAACTGACAATTACCTCAGCTCATCATTCAATATGTCAACATTATAGAAGATCAAATGTGTTATCATCTTAGCAGCTAAAATAAAAGCTTCAAAAGCACCATATGTTTGGTTTTGGTTTTATTGCCGATCATTTTGTATGAGCAGATGTCTCATTTTTCAAAGAGTAAATACCAAATCCTGGAACCAAACCCAGCTCTTACATTTTCTTCCCTCTGTCTGTCTGATACTATTTCTCCCCATTTTGATCACCAGGCCTTTGGATTTTCCAGAGGGCTGCGTGCTGCCAGGTTTCATAGGCTCTCCGAGTCCTTATCAGAGGATTGAACCTTCGTCTTCAGTGATGGCTGCTGATACACCCCAAGGCTCATTCTGCCCCAGATTTTTACATTTTCCCTGAAAAAAACCCACAAAAAACCCACTGTACATTTCTGTATGATGAATTGTCTCTTGTCTCTCTCTGACTGTCAGTATCTCTTTCACCTTCAAACACACACTAACACACACACACACACATCGACTGCAGAGCTAAAGGTTGGAAATCCAGTCTTTTATGAAATACAACCGTGGAAAATCATTATTTGCTGGCTCCTCAGTGAAGATTTTTTTCTCCAAAAATCCATCAGCTCTTCGTATTTTACTTCGTATTTACTTAATTACTAATTAGCCATAAAACTGGTAGAAAAGAATTAGAGCTTTCATGAATCAGTAGAGTTTTTATTTTAACATGGCAGAAAATGGTCACAATATATTTGCTGGGGGGGTTGTTGATCACAATTTAGTGATCAACAAATCTGTTATTATTAATTGGATTTAACATCATTAACATCAGTGAGTTGGTGTGTGTGTGTGTGTGTGTGTGTGTGTGAGTGTGTGTGTGTGTGTGTTGCTACAGGCAACCACGAGACAGTGAAATCCAATCCAGCCATACCAGCTTGAGTCATAAATCCATGAGTTTGAAAGTTTATCAGACACCAAAACACTGCGAAGTGGTTTATTAAACAATGAGACAGGAGTTCACAACTGTGTAAAGTAGCAGTGCTAATGTCGTTTGAATGGACATCTTTATGAAACACAGATTTAGATTCGGTTTTAGATTTATTTTGCACCAAGACCAACAAAAGACTGGCTTATGGCTAACCGTAAAGGGACTTGGGCTGAAACGAGGCACCTGGGCTGTGACGTCAAGGCAAAAAATGGGCTATGGAAGAGCACAGATACCTTGGTTAAAAAATGCTTTCACATAAAGAACCCTGTGCTGCCACCATGTGACTAACCAGTGTGAGGTGGCTGCAAGCTGATTGCTTCTGAAAAGCTGTCAAAACTCTCTAATTAAACATGGCAGATAGATGTCACTCAGATGGCTCCATTTAAGCCACTTTCCCCCACATGCATGTTAACCTGTAAATGTTGTGGCGGTTGTCCAGTATAAATATCATGTGGGAACAGAAGAGGAAGTTGGTTTTTCATGTAAGATGCGCCAGCAATTGACTTCCTTACATTTCCAGAAATTTGCGACCACAATAAAGATCCACAGCAGCGATATTCCCAGTACATAATGTTATAGATTATAATGGTTTCTAAGTATGACTGTATTATGTAGCTAGCCGAGGTGATCCTGTCTTTTGAAATACAATAGCCATATGCAAAGGACCAGTGTAACATGTATTAGGTATAAGGCCTTGCATGTAATTACTTGGACACATTTAAATGCCCAGCGGTGCAGTGAAACAGCAGTTTTACAGTTGGTTATATAGAAGCAAAAAATAATACAAACTGAAGGAACTCTGCTACAGATGGTTTATAAAACCAGGCCCCGGTGGCATTTAAGTTTATCATTTTTATCTCATCTTGGAAAAATAGGATTCTGTATGTTAAAATCCAGCAGAGAAACGACATTTATGAGGCAGAGAATTGCACACAGCCTGAAGATATCAACGCATCCTCAGACCAAACAGCTTTATCCTCATCTCACCAGGAAGCTGCGGGGACCACTGGCTGAAAGCAGATATTTAATCATGCCGAGATCTGGGCCAGGTTTCTGAAGAGGTTTGTTGCCAAAGGGGGAGCTTCTTTATCTCTCTGTGAAGGAGAGCAGCCTGTCCACTCTTAAGGATTTTTATTTTCTCTACTTAGCCCTTAGAGAAGGTGGCAGAGAAGGAGGAGGAGGTCCTGCTGTGATTTAATACCACACTTAAATGATTCATCTTATCCAAAATGAGCCGAAACCTTGCGGAAAATTATTATTGAATCCACAACACTGAATTTTATAAAAGTAATATATTTCACTTGAATAACTGAAAAAGCAACCGCAAACTTGTCATCCCTTGAGGTGTCCTCCTTTCATGTTGAGTAAAAGCAGATGGAAGGTGTGGCTGGTTTGACGTTCCACACTGTCAGAAATAAGAAGCAAGGTGACAGTGGAAATAAAAAGAAACATAAAAAAATGTTACAAAATTGATAGCTGGGAAGATATCAATCAGTTTGCTAATCCAGTCATTCATTTTATTACACTGTGGCGATCAGTTTGGATACATGCTGCGAGCTCATGCTGTTCAGCACCACAGACAGCGACTCTAAAAGCTGATCATTCTCATTTGGGAAATTCCAACTTCTTGGGTTGCTTCTTCTTGGGTAAACAACGCAAAGTATTCACTATGATCTCTAATTTACTGGCATCCTAGTTGTTAAAGAAGCATCTGCCATTAGCAGGTATAAACCTCTGATCAGTGGTCTAAAAGCTCAAAAGGAACTGAAATTGTTTACATGGCAATGAGAGCAGTGGGTGTTGACATGTGATGATGTGTGTTACTGAGCCACTGAGCAATCAGCTGGCACACCTGGTATTTATTACCTGTTGTTTCCTGACACTTCTACCTGCTTCCGCTGTAGGGACGCACCTTTTTCTTGCCCCATACCAATTTGATACCTCAACTCAGAGTGTCTGCTGATCATCAAATCAATTTCTGGTCAAGCTTCCTGTCGTAGTTTTTGGTGGTTTAACCTCCTGGGGGTAGCTCTGACAGAGCCTCTGCTGCCAGTAGACGCTCGGACCGAGGGGTTTTCTCTAGAGCTTGAGTGTGAGGATGAAGAGTCGTTCTTCATGGGCCCATGGGTCAGGGAGCCCCAATGCCAGTCCGTCTCAGAGCTGAAGTCAGACTGCTGGTGTGTCCAGTGTAGTATGTTGTGATCAAACATGTGCACCTACCTCCTGTGGTGTATACTGGTATATCTAGTTGTACAGCAAGACGTGAGGCATTGCCGGATGGAGTGACAAGCTGTTCCTTTTGTTTGAGAGGAATGCTTGAGATTGAGAAGTGAGGTGAGCACAATTGTCTTGTTTTTGTTGCTTCAAAAGTAAAACTTTTGCTCTTTACATTTTATGCGATACAACTTTGTTAGGTATGAATGTTCAAAATTATAGCTTTGCACAAAGTGGAGTAGACAATAACATGTCTTTTGATACTTCAGCTGAAGTGCTATGTTGAGCTAACCTAGAGATTTAGCCAACATTAGCACACATGTGAGTTCGGGGCAAGTTGTCTCAATGACTTCGGGGAATGTCGTCACATGTGACAACTTTCCCCAGTACAAATATACACATAACATGCTCAAAAAACATTGTGATATTGTGTAATTACCTATGACGCCAGTAATACATGATACTGTAAATAGAATATTATACACCCTAGTTTACAGCAGCAGCCATATCCCTGGACTACACAAGACTCAATTTAAGAAGTAGTGTGTGCTTGTGGGTATATATGGTCTCAAACTGTAGGCATGAAGTGTGTTAGTAGACACAAACACACTGAGTGTTTTTGGACATGTATTGTACCCTTCTCTGAACTGTTCCTGCTGGCTTTCGTGTCCTGCATTTGGGTCCTCCAACCTACTACCTGCTTCACCACCCATTTACCGTGACAGGAAGGAAAGTAGTAGGATTAGCAATTATCAACAGAAGACAGGGAAAGGCAGCACACCACCTGGCATCATGTTAAAGACAGTCAGGCAGGTGAAGTTGAAGAACAAATCAATCAGAAGTATAGCCAAGGATCTTGACATAAATTACTATATTCTGACTCTACATTGTAATTTGGAAAAGTAGCTTGCTGATTAGATTACTATGCCAGCTGACATCTCTTTTGGCCTCGTGTGTGGAGCCATTTTCAAACAGTATTCTAAAGGAGATGTGGTTTACATGTGTGAAATGGGCCCACAGTGCTTGCACCTCAGGCCAGGCAATTTGTGTGCCAGACCTGTGACTCTGAATACATGTCAGAAACAGATGTACTTCATACAAAAATGCACATTAGTTGCAATTGTGTGCAAAACACCACATCTGTTTTGTTAAGAAGTTATAGATTCAAGCAAGTTATCTGCAGCATTCTATTCAATTACCATCTATATGCACTCCAGGAAACGTTTGATTTTAGAGTTCAAAGTAAAGAAGTAGCGCCACTTAATGTGTGCTCCGCCAGAATTTTTTGAATGGATTTTTTTTTTTTTAATTCTCTTGGCTTGGTGGTTTAGTTCTGGTTTGAATTTGAAATTACAATCGATATTCACAGTTAAGTGTTGTAATTGTTTGATAATCCACTTACCTGCCAATGGGGCAAATTGTCCTAAGTGCACGTTCTCTATTCAAAAGTCTCTCTCCATAATGAGAGAAGTTATGAAGATGTAATGGATACAAAATACCTGCCCAAGGATTCCTTCTTTCATTTGGTATGACAATTGTACCATTGTGATGGTGCTTAGTAAATATTAGACAGTGTGACAACATACCCTGCTCTCCATCCATCCATCGTCAGCCGCTTATCCATACAGGGTTGCGGGGGGGCTGGAGCCAATCCCAGCTGACATCGGATGCAAGGCGGGGTACACCCTGGACAGGTCGCCAGTCCATCGCAGGGCCACACATACACTCACCTAAAGGATTATTAGGAACACCTGTTCAATTTCTCATTAATGCAATTATCTAATCAACCAATCACATGGCAGTTGCTTCAATGCATTTAGGGGTGTGGTCCTGGTCAAGACAATCTCCTGAACTCCAAACTGAATGTCAGAATGGGAAAGAAAGGTGATTTAAGCAATTTTGAGCGTGGCATGGTTGTTGGTGCCAGACGGGACAGTCTGAGTATTTCACAATCTGCTCAGTTACTGGGATTTTCACGCACAACCATTTCTAGGGTTTACAAAGAATGGTGTGAAAAGGGAAAAACATCCAGTCCTGTGGGCGAAAATGCCTTGTTGATGCTAGAGGTCAGAGGAGAATGGGCCGACTGATTCAAGCTGATAGAAGAGCAACTTTGACTGAAATAC
>NC_060162.1:25319260-25359840 GCF_021292245.1 Micropterus dolomieu | reverse complement strand
AAACAGAATGAGAACATGGATCCATCATGCCTTGTTACCACTGTGCAGGCTGGTGGTGGTGGTGTAATGGTGTGGGGGATGTTTTCTTGGCACACTTTAGGCCCCTTAGTGCCAATTGGGCATCGTTTAAATGCCACGGCCTACCTGAGCATTGTTTCTGACCATGTCCATCCCTTTATGGCCACCATGTACCCATCCTCTGATGGCTACTTCCAGCAGGATAACGCACCATGTCACAAAGCTCAAATCATTTCAAATTGGTTTCTTGAACATGACAATGACTTCACTGTACTAAAATGGCCCCCACAGTCACCAGATCTCAACCCAATAGAGCATCTTTGGGATGTGGTGGAACGGGAGCTTCGTGCCCTGGATGTGCATCCCACAAATCTCCATCAACTGCAAGATGCTATCCTATCAATATGGGCCAACATTTCTAAAGAATGCTTTCAGCACCTTGTTGAATCAATGCCACGTAGAATTAAGGCAGTTCTGAAGGCGAAAGCGGGTCAAACACAGTATTAGTATGGTGTTCCTAATAATCCTTTAGGTGAGTGTAGATGAACAGCCACTCACGCTCATACTCACACCTAAGGACAATTTAGGGTAACCAATCAACCTAGCCTGCATGTCTTTGGGAGATAAAAAAAAATAACAAAGGATGTTCTTTTCATTCATACACAGGTTTGTCCTGTGGTCTAACAGCTCACCCTGAGACCATTAGAATTTTTATCACACCACCACGTCGCACTGACATCAACATACTTTTCGCTGTTTTGTACTAAATGATAATGATGCAATAAGTAAGTCCGTCTGCCATCCTGGACATGCTGTTACAAGCGGAATCACAAAAATAAACATAATCAAAAAATACAAATTGATTTAGTGCTGAAACAATCAGTTGTTTCGCTCATTTATCAAGTAAAAATTCTCTACTTCCATGTTACATGAAGATTGTGAATTTGTAAATCGGCTATTTTTGAACGCCACCTTGGGCTCTGTGAATTTATCAGTATTTTCTGATGTTTACAGACTAAATTAATAACTTATTTATCAAAGAAAAGTTGCTAATCAAAATAATCATCTTGTTACTGTATCTATCCTCTGACACTGGGTGAGCTACTAGCAGTGTCGCACTCACTGTTGACATGTGACGTGAGACATGTGACGCTACTCGGGAAGCTGCAAGCTCAAAGTTTAGATACAGGAATCAAAAGAGGAGACAAAACAACAGCAGCGTCTGAGTAATACTTTATACATTGTCAACATATAATTCTGTAGAAAACAATATATTTACATTTTTACAGGCATAGTTTTTACAGTACATACAGCATTTACATATAAATATAGAGTGATTTACAACATTAAAGTCAGTGCTGTACAAACTGTATTTGCAGGATCTCAACATTTTGGCAGTTGAGAACAAAGAAAATTCATATTCCTTCATGTTCAGCCAAATATGATGCAACACGTGGGGTCTGAGTTAATAAGTGAGATGATTTTTCCACCTTCCAAGGACAACACTGTGGAACACTCCTTTTAAAATGTGCAACTTTTTTGAACCTCTTGTTATGGGCTTTGGGCTCAACAATGCTGAAAATTTCAAGGGAGTGTGCTAAAGTGCTGAGAGTGCTTGGGAGTCAGAAATGACTCCCACAGTCTTTTGTCTCAGCACACTAAATGAGTTAGAGACACTAAATTAGTTTGAGGTTCAAGGTCTGGTCTGGACAAGAGGCTGAAAGTTTGTGAAAAATATAAAGACAATTCATGACGTTGAGGTTCAGTGTATCTGTGTCATTTGAAACTAAAACTAAACGCAGTTGTGGCCGAACCTCCAGAGGTGGTTATCTGTTAATAGCAATAATCTATTCATTTTGATGAGACTTGGAGAATAATAGCGCATACATATCTGACATTGCTAAAAGAAATATGCAATATATCACTTGCGATTTTGAGAAATCCTTTCCTAAATATAAACCATAAACTGTGGTAAAGCATGTGTAAATACAGTTGGCTTCTACAGGAGATGTGTGGACGAGTGTGGGCATTGGGTATGACCCACAGGAAACGCTGGTAAACAGAGCTTATCAGGATCCCACATGAACCCGAATTTAAAGCTGTAATTTGGTGTCACAGCGCCCCTCTGTGGACAAAACATATCACATCCATCTGAATCTGCAAACACAGATTCTTCAGTTTGCATTAAAGCAGCAGAGGTGTTTCAAAAACAGACCAGGTGTCTGAATAATTAAGACCTCTTGTCCATTAAAAGAGTTTGCTAGATTTTTAGAAAGCTTTATCTTTGTCGTAACTAATATCTCCCCCTAAAAATTGATGTGTATTTACAGTAACTGATGTTTTCAGTGTACAAAAGCGGATTAGCATGGCCTGCTGCGGGAAGAGTCTAGTTTGTCTTCAAGTTGAACTATGTTCCATTAACTCTTGATCACTAATGGTTTCTTTTCCTGTCATCACGACTGACATAAGTTACACACACACTAGCTGGTGTCCTAGCAGCCTGAATTTTAGAGAAGTTACTGTCCTTGTTGTTTACCTTGAAGCTTTATGCTGCAGTCTGCTGCTGCAACAGATGAGAAAAGGATTTCATCTGTGAGTGAGCTTATGTTGTTGATGGATTCCAGATGCAGAGACGCCCCTAGTCTCTGTTCTCCTTTGCTTTTTGTGTCCATTGGTCTCAGTTGTATTTTTGTATGTTGACTGTGTCAATCAGAAGATCAGTGTCTTTGTGTAGGGCTTCTGCAGGCAGAGCGAGCCGTGGTGAGGAAGAGGATGGTTGTAGTAGTGTTCGATCAGAGCTGACAGAGTGGGGAAGGTCACTTCGCTGTCCAGAAAGATGTGGTCCTCCTGTGAAATCACCCACAGTGAACAGGAGACTGTATTACTGTGTTGTGAATCTTACATTGTCATTATGCCTAATTTCTACACATAAGTAACTATTGTGTATATATAGTCAGAATATGATAGAGCGCAGCAGCTTTCTTACCTCTGCAAACAGCCGGTAGTTTCTGGCTTTGCCTATAGCGACATCCCACACCACCAGCACCTGGACAACACACCACAATAATTTCATTAGGACGCACGTGTCAGGATCAGACCTTCACATCAGTACAACCAAGTTCAGATATTAAGATAAAAGGTATCAGAACAAAAGTTACCTGTGTGTGCCTACCTGTAATTACATTTTATCTGAACTATATGCAAAGTATAGGAGTGATTTAATGAACACAAGATAATTTAAAATATTAATAACATTAATATAACACTGTTCAATACATACAGGTAGGTTTATTTGACTAATAAAATAACAGTATTAGTAATAATAATAACAATAATCATTATCATAATCATAATAGTAATTTTAGTTGTTTGGTAATTCAGTCTAAATATATTTGAGGTTCATTTTCAGAAAGCTACGTCATTAAAAAATTCTAATGTGGAAGACAAAGAGCTGGTAGACAGTTCACTAATGTAACAGTGACTAAAACATGAAACAAGGATTTAAGTTTTCAGAATATTGCTGTTATAGACTGTTAGTGTCTCACTCCGTAAGGTATTGTATTATAGTTGAGTGATATTCTCATTTGGGGAAGTGTGTTTAATCTTTCTGTTTCTATAAGGACCTAAATGAGCTCAGTATTTGTTTCATAGGGTAGAGTAGTAATTATTTTCTGTCCATTTTCTGAAGAACAGAATCGGTCATCTCTTGAACTCTGGGAGGATTAAGTCTGTGATTCATTTACCAAATGTTATTTAACAACACTAAGTCTGCAGCCATGCTAACATGCTAATAACGACATTGATTACATGCTGATGTTGAGCAAGTTATGTTCATCATCGTAGTTTAGCTTGGAAAAATTGCATGCATGCACTAAATGTTAGCATCCTACCATTTGCTAAATACAAAGCACAGTTGAAGCTGATGGGAACCAAAGTACTGGGATTAAATGTAATTTTGACCTGATGGTGGTGCTAGATGAAAAGTCAGAGATTTTTTAATTTTGAAAGTGGTGAGCTGACAGACATAAATAACAATATTGCCATTAACAGAGACACATGGCTAAAAATGATCATGACATGGACATACACTGAATATAATTTTAGTTAATCAGTTTTTATGAGTCGCTGATGCTTCATACTTATTGATGAAATCAAAAGTGAGTTACAACTATGTAGAGACAATAGTTTCTGCAGTGGAGGATAGGAAATGTTATAGTATCATTCTCACTAAATTTTTTTTTTTACCTTTGATGTTTTGGTTCCTGAGTTTCTGATGCCATACAGTCCGTCCAGTGGTGGGATTGAGCTCTCTCTGAATAACCTGCAGGTACAAACATCGTTCCAGTTACCACAGATAAGCTAAATATGGTATCCTCATTTCAAACGACTTTACTGGAAGGAACTGTTGTGTATGGGGTCATATGAATGCCGTAAAAAAAGAAAAAAATAAGAAAAAAAAACAAGATAGGAAAATAAATGTGGATACATAAAGAGAAATAAAATAATAATAAAAAATAAATTGATGTGGAAATTTAAAGACAAATATCACAATATAAAAGAAAATTTTTACTTTAAACATTTTCATTAACTGTTTATTTCTGTTTATATTTATTTTATATATTTTATGTATTCAATCATTTTTTATCTAATATTAATTTTTATAATCCCCTTTCCTTATTGTTTTCTGTATTGGCACTGTAACAGCACTGCACCTTTAAGGGGTCAGCAGCCATTGCAAGGTATGTGATGCCATGGGGGCCTAAAAGACTAGCAATAGGAAAAAGAAGATTAAGGAAAAATTAAGGAATAAAAATTACATTCTGTATATATACAGTATATATATACAGAATTAAATGAACTAATACATATGAAAATTGTTATTTGTTATTTTCTTTATATTTCCACATGTGTTTATTTTTTATTTATTTCTCTTTACATTTTCAAATGTATTTATTTACTCATTTATTATTATTATTTATTCCTTTTTATATTTCCACAAGTATATATATTTTTTATCCTTGTACAGATTTATAATTTTTTTATGGCCCACTATGACTCGATAGTTTTTAACTACTCATGCAAATAAGATAGAATGAACAAGAACAGATGCAGCAGATACTTTGATTTAAACTGATGTGAATAAAGCACAGCACTGAGAAAGTACTTCATAAATAAAGGAAATAACAAAGACAGTGTCAGTAAAAGAATTGGATGAAATAAAGCAGAAAGTGGTTTTCTTTGTTGCCACTAGAGGGCAGAATTACTACTGAAGGAATATTTTAGTTTACCAAAACAAACAAAAACTTAAATTGCAAACAAGTGTATGTGTCATACTTTTCTACGAAGCTGGTTTCAGTTGTGTCGATGAACACAGAGTCTGGCAGCTGGATCTGTAGATAGAAACACTTGGTTAATCATGCCCGCAACATGTTCGTTGCAGCACTGATATTGACTCAAGTAAGGGTCACTTTGAGACTTTGAGGTTGAGAAATGCATTCAGAAATAATTTGTGTAGTTTGTACATCCTTACACGACATGACAACAGTAATGTTTGTGTGATCAGCGCAACAACTCTGAGATGTTCAGAGTCTTAAGCTGATGATACACAGGGCAACTTTTTGAGCAATGTTGCTGGGCAATGTTGCTGGTGGCAAGTCCGACTATGTTTTGAACAGATAGTGGTGGTGCGAGGAGGGTGGCGGAGTGGTGGGGGAGGGGATTATGGTAGTAATCTTTACTCATTACCATTAATGGCAACATTGCCCAGCACCACTGCTCTAAAAGTTGCTCCGTGTATCATCAGCTTTATAGTCTGCAGGAAGCTTAAAGCAACATATACACACAGTCATTCAAAAGAAGCCTGTGGTGATGGTTAATATCACTTGTCACATCACTTCAGTCTCTCTTACATTCTCATAGTCCTCATCAGAGTCGTCTCCTTTGCTGTGTTTGGTAAAGTCTCGCTGCTTCCTGAACTCTGTGGGTGCCTCGTCTCCCAGTGAACGGAAGCTTTGGCCCTCTGGAGATGCCCTTCTGGGAGGAAACACGACTCATTGAGGCCACTTCAACCAGATTAACTTTTTTTAGTTTTTTTCAGAGGACATTTCCCTGCAGGTTTTCAAAAAAGTACTCTGTGTTTAATGTTTTGTGTGTTGGAATCAAACTTACTGAAGTGGGGTTCCTGGCTTGGACTTGGCTCCAGGCAGTGTGGGTTTGGCTGTAGGTAGAGGAGGTTTGTGTGTTCCTGGCTTATTGTGTAGTCCAGTTTTCAAAAGAGGAGATACTGGAGGGTGGCTAGGCAGTGGTGGGTGAATAGAGGACGTCTGGTTGAGGGACCCTAGAAGATTCGCAGAATGAGGGGTCGGTATGCTCGGCTTGCTGCGGTGGTTGCTTATCAACCCGTGGTGGTTGTTGCCCAGCGACTGGCTCCCTCCAGCATTAAGAGAGGAGTGTATGGGACCATTTAGGACCATTCTGGTCTCTAATTGGTTGCAGATAGGCAGAGTGGCGGGAGATTGGACCGATGTGGCTGGCAAAGGCCTCCAGTCTCTCTTGTCGTTCCCGATCCCCCCTACGGATGTCGCCCTGCTCTGAAGAGTTTTCTTTGTGTTTGGGGGCGGAGGAGTCGGGGGGATAGAGGAGAAGGACTTCTGCAGCAGGTGCGGGGCAAATGGGACAGGAGGAGGCTGGCCTTTGTTGGGGTCTTTTAGTATGGAGGAAGGGGGGACAGAGGGCAGGGGCTTTTTGGGGAGCAGGCTGGTTGGATTTCTTGGTAGCGACGGAATGGGAGGAGGTGCTCCTTTGGAAGAACCTGAACTGGAGTCTTGACGGACCTGGAATGTTGCCGGCACTGGAGGAGGAGGATAGGTGGGGGGCGGCCCCGTGGGTCGAGCTGAGGAGGTCAAAAAATAAATAAATAAAAAAATCAAACTTCTTGTTTTGGTTAAAGTTTCTTTTGTTAGTTTCCCTACGTGTTCACTGCACTTCATGTTTGCCCTACATGTAAAACTACACATTTCATGCAAATTAGTACAAACAAGGCTCAATAAGTTCAGCTTCTTTAAAAGGATACGATTGGTGTTAACTGTTTTTCACCTGCATTTTCCTTCTCCGAGGAACCAAAAGCTGTTTTGGTTCCTGTTTTATTGTGTATGTAGTGTATGTGCGAGATCTTCTGGTGGTGTGGACAGCACAGACTACACTATAATTATTATCAAGTAGTGTGTCAGAGTCTCACAAAGAAAAAAAGAATAAATACATTATTGTTAAAACCACAAAGTTTTCACATTCACACATTTAAAAAAAATCTAATTTAAAAAAAAATCTTATTTTCTAATATTGATAGAAACAAATAAAGTCACAGATTTGTTTTAAAAAACCACTGAAGCCAAAAATCACAAGCTCTATTAAAATATCGAGTGTGTGTTTTTTAATGTGCAAGTGAGGCAAAAGCACTGTGGGGTCTGGGTCTTTGGATGTGACCTTTGACCTCATTACGATCAGTTTTGATGTCAGTAACTTAACAGTGGAAGTGTATTGTTCTGTTACCTTCACTGTAACGGACTGTATACAAGTGAGCTCAAATGGTGTGTGGTGTGTGAGGTCACCTGTGGATGTCTGCGAACTGTCACCGTCTGGCTTCAGATAGTCTTCCTCATCGTCATCATCATCATCCTCAGCATAATCTACACACAGAAAGAAGAGACAGTTTGCAAAAGTGCACACAGTGCAGCGTGTGTGTTGTGTGTTCGTGTTCACAAAGGTGCTCTTACCATCTTCTGCGTTATCCACGGGGTGTTTAATATCCATGGGCTTCTCAATCGTGCCGTAGAAACTGTCAGCATCTGAATCTGAGTCGCTATAGCGACAAAGAAAATGTTATCATGAATATACATTATTCAGAAAAAAGTGGTTCTTAATGGGTTCATGATTCATGACATTTTCTGCAGGACGTGGATAGCTCTTGACAAACTAGCTGTTATTGCTATAAGCTAGTTTTCCGGCTAACTACTCAGCTGAGCTTCCTGCTCATGAATTAATTTACAAAAGAGGACAATACAGTGTTATTCATTACGCCATTTACTATCCCAGTTTGCCGAATGCTAACATGTCCTCCCCGTTTGGGCTACTTTAGCTCTGATGTTTATGTTTAACTCAACCAATGAGATTCTCTCCCTCCAACAACATTACTGCAGGTTAGGATTTTACAACACAGAAAATTGTTGGCATCCTATCCTATAAAATAGTTTTTTGTTAGACTGCTACAACACATTTGTATTTTCGCCACATTACAAAAACTTTTAATACAATTATTTGAGATAAGATTAGGGAAAGAAATCTGACTTTGCTATCATACAAATAAATGCATTCCTTGCGAGAGAAGGCTCCCTGTGCAGCACAAACACTCACTATAATGAGAAGCTTTTAAATGAGCTGCTAATGTCCCCAGTTCCTTTAACAGTGTATTTTCAATGAAAAACTGGCAGGCAGGTAGCTTTGTAATCAAAAGCAAGCGTCCATTTTAATTGCCTTCATAAATTATAAATTAGCCTGCAGAATTAGTTTCTGGTGGGGGAAACTTTAAGTGCTATTAATCTGCTGGGAATAATTTGCGACACGTTGTTGCAACCTGCAATAATTTGTTTCCACTCAAACGTTAAAGGTGACCGAGGTCACACTGCTAAAGGAGGCTGGCGGTCTGTGAGAAAGAAGTGCATGACAGTAGAAAATGACAGAGCTTTTGGACATACAGGATGTAAAGTTGCACTGCATGTTTCTTTTCAGTTAATCTGTGGTTTGGGTTTTGAATTTTATATAGGTCTGATGTTTCACTTATTTATAACACCAATACAAATATAGATACCCATAATAAAGATATTCTGCATCATAATTGATATGACAGTGTCTACACTGTGCTGTAAAATGTGATGTGATTTGCTGATGTTACCTTGGAATGTGGCACTCTTTTCTGTCGTTATAGTGATCTATCTCCCTCCGCAGGTATCGCATCCATTTCTGTAAAATCAAAAATGATATGTTTGAGGTGTTTGGGCATGAATATGTATTGTCATTGTTTGGGGGCTTTTACGCTTAAAAAGTGATATTAATATTTAAAAGGTATATATATATATATAAATGAGTATATGTGTGGTTGTTCTCACCCTCCTCTCGTCCTCACTAGCTGCAGAGAAAAACCACGTCCTGTGTTTTTTACTGATGTGGACGATCTTAAAAGGAAACACATTACTGGACGTTGTCTCTTCTGCAGCTCTCATAACTCTGTGAAAGAGAATAAATGTGTTACTCTCTGATCCATAAAGGGAAATGTGCTGTTCAAGAGTTAGTCTATTTATATATACATTACAAACATGTTGGTTTTAGAGGGTTCTACTGCTGAATTACCTGAGAATTACTGCCAGAAATGTCATCATTGAGTCAGTGGTTCTTATGAGTGATATGATAATCTTTTGCTATGACCAGGTACAACGTTATGCATTATTTTCCTTCTTCATGCAGCAAGATGCCATTCATTGTGAGCTGAACCTTGAAAAACTTTCCGGTGTTGCCCACCACTATTCATACACTCAAAAAGTGCCAAGCATGGTGACGTGGGAATGCTGAGAATAGTGCAACCTCATAACAACCAGTCACGCTCTATTCCACTCAACTATGTAAGAGAACAAAAAAAAAATGGAGAAAAGGCTGATAGTAGGTAGTCCGCAAACAAAAGGGTGACGTCACGCTGGCTACGTCCACTTTATTTAAACAGTCTATGATGAACTAACTGCTTCATTGTGTGTATTCACAATGTGAAAATAATTACTGCCCCATTGGAGTTGAGTATGTACATTTCGTGTTCGATCAGCTGTGGCTCATAGATAGACAGAACCGTCATCCACTAAACGCAAGGTTTGATGTTCAAGCCCTCTCCAAGTGTCCTTGGGCAAGACACTCCAAATTGCAAATGTACCTCACTGCATCAGTGTGTGTGTGTGTGTGTGTGTGTCAGATAATAGTATTCTATAGATGCAGTACATTGAAAGCTTCTGGTCAGTGAGACAAGCATGTGAATGTACTCTAAGGCAAGTCAATTTAACATTTGTATAGTCACAAACAAAGCGCACCTTACATAAAACAAACAAAACAATGTGAATATTGATACAGTGGACATTCTTATCCAGGTTCCCAGTAGTAACCGCTTATACAGGTGGTTAGCAAACTGTGAGTCTTGAAGTCTGCTAAAAAAAAGTTGCTGATTGAGGACTCTCAGCAGCTGAAGAGTTTGCACTGACCTGTTGTAGCCGTTGAGAGAGAACGCCCCCTGTGGTGCAGGAGAGGTACTGCTCTTAAAGTAGTACACACAGCCCTTGTGGATGATGGTGTACCTCAGAGGCCCTGTAAGACAGGCAGCAGATATTAACAATATTTCCATCCATGCCACATGTGTACGGAAACTTAAGATGGACATACATACAACTGAGCACGAACTCTTGAAATTTAAAACAACTGAAAAGGCTTTTATGCGTCACTGAGGTATAAAGCTTGCTGGATCAACAAAGAGAATATAATTGGATGATACAATGTGTTGTGAGACATTTCACTTACTCTGTCCCTAAGCCACACTTCTTCTTATTCTTTTTATTATGAACTCACATTTCATGAGGCTGAACTGGCTGCCTCCCTTCTTGTGGAGGTATCCCGCTGTGGAAACTCCTCCCGGCATGGTGAGGAGGTTTTGAGCCCCAATGGCTCGCATCGGCACCGGCCAGCACACCTCTGAAGATGACATGGTTCTACCAGAGAGGTAAGGAGAGGAGAGGATGTTATTATTAACGCATCACTGCGTGACAGATCTACCAGCGAAGACCGCTACCTCAGGAGTCGCACATTGAAGCAGAAGCAGAAACAACAAAAAAAACTGTTCTCACATTACATTCATTCATTTAGCTGACGCTTTTATCCAGAGTGTCACTGCGCCATCACTACCCCAAATGAAACATAGAAAGAAATATTTCTACTGTTCAGTATAGCGGTCAACATGCCTCAACCGGGATTTGAACCATCCATCTTTGGATCTGCAGGGTAATGCCTTAATCACTGCACTATTAAGACATGTTCTCATTTGGACTCCCTGTGAAGAAATGTGTTTTGTTGGACATTAAGGGGTAAGGTTTTTGTTTAACATGGACCCTGTGTTCCTATGTGTTTGAGTTTATGTGACTAACTGAAACAACATTTTGCTTTTCAATTGGTCCAGTGTTGAGCGAGCGTGCTGCAGTCAGCAGCAGTGGGCTGCAGCATAATCCTTCTGGGAAATTCTGCCTCGTCAAAGTACGTCCAATAAAGTGCTTGTTTTTGCGACTTACAGGTTCAGCTTGTTATTAGAAGTGTCCCTACAAGGATCCCTACAGAGACTCTCGTCAAAGCCACCAGACTCCACTGACTGGAAATTCTCATAAATTCCAGATCACCAAATACTAATTCTTACAATGTGACTTCTGCTACAATCCACAGCTGCAATGACCATGCACACATAATCAAATGTGACTGTGGATATGTGACAAGGGGCTGCAAGCAGTCACTGTTTTTATAAGCCAAAAGGGTTGTGAACCACTGGAAAGTAATGAACTTTCCCCATGTGAAATGTGGTGGAGTACAAGTATGAGGTAAGGTACACCTCATAATTGAACTTAAGTATTAGGGTAACTAAAAGACTGGAGAGGGAAAATCACACTGTGGGTGGTTCACAGGTAGTTTTTTTCCTACGAGAGGCAAATATTTAGTCATTTCAGGCAGACAGCTGACAGCTGTGAGACCACCACTTTGGCTGAGGGTCCAGAATTAGTCAATTTTTGGTTATTATTTTGCCGGGCATCAGCCACGCATCACTTGTCTGTTTGGGTGTATTTCACCACAGAGACGCGTATATTTTATTTTCCAGTGACAATAGGAAGTGATTGTGCTCCAATCACGTCAGCTGTCAGTTGTTGCCACGGTTATTCCTCAGCAAGGCTCGTGTCAGAGACAGAGAAGAGAAAAGGCAACATTTACAGGAAATGTGTGTCAACCCAGTGTCGGGGGGAGGGAGGGTGGGCATGTGGTCTCAAAGCAAAATCTCAACGCACTCTCTCTCTATCGCTCTGTCTCTTTCTCAAAAACACAAACACAACAAAAATCTGAACTGACTTTGGTGAAATCTGCACTTTGTTGAAAAGATACGAGACGCCAATCAATCAATTCAATATTCTCTCATTTTTCTTCTTCTTCTTCAGAAAGCCATCTTCTTACACAGCGTGATCCAGGTGTGACCTGCTCAGGTGTTGCCTACCTCCTGTTGAGCCTCCTGTTGATGCTCTGAACAGCAGCGCTCTCCCTCAGCTGGCTAAGTGTGGAAGCTAACACTGTGGATGCCAGCGCCGGCAATATGTCCATGGCAGAGATGTGGAACAGACAGCCAACTGGACCCAAACTTGTTCTTTTCTTTCTGTCCTCAGGGTCACTGCTGCGTCTTTTTGTCTCTTCTCATCGCACTCTCTTTTCCTCTGATGCTTTTTCAGCTTTTTCTGAACTCTCTCTCTCTCTCTCTGGCTGCCTTTGTTGATTTCTATCTCTCTCACTCTCTCTTGCACATAAACACACTCAAAGTGAGATAGTGTACTTTGCTACATAAACACACACACACACACACACACACACACACACACACATATGCACACCCGCAGACACACCGAGACACACATTCAGTTCAGACATAACAAACACATAATGTCCTGAGTCCTTCTGCGGTGGTTCAAGGCTCATGTAATAGGTGTGTGTGTGTGTGTGTGTGTGTGCGTGTGTGTGTGTGTGTGTGAGAGAGAGAGAGAGAGCAGTCAAAATAAACATCCAAACTGAAGTTCTTACAGTAAACGTCTAATGTGTTTATATGGAACTTCTACTTTATCAACAGCATCTACTGACCTCAGAGGGAGAGAGAAAGAGTGTGTGTGTGTGTGTGTGTGTGTGTGTGTGTGTGTTTGAAGCCCAGGAATGAAGAACTCCGTATTTACCAGGATTTCTTCCACTCCCTTTGACTGAGATAAAAACCTGCAGGAATGCTTGTTTGTCTACTCAGTGTAGCCTTGTCCACAACTGTGTGTAGTTCCCTTCACATGCAGTGACTGGCAGGCTGACGTTAAATATGACTGCATCAAAGGGCACTCAACTCATTTTTCACGTCAAAGTCAGTCTACTTGTCACGGTTAAGGCCTTAGTATATTTCAAACAAACACGGTTGCCTAAAGGCATAAGCGTGAGAAAGTGTCCCCGCCTACTTCAGGTGGTCCCTTCTGAAAGTTTCAAAAAATGTCAGATGCAGCCCCCCCGATTCCACTGTCGGAAAAGTGGTTTTTAGACGCTGTTTGGTGATCTGACAAACACTTCATTTGAAGCATACTGAGGATGTTCTAAAAAAAAAAGAAACAGAAAAGCCATGAGATTGACGTGATTTTTTCTTAGTTCTGTGCGTGAACTAAAAGTCTTAATTCTTAATTCTAAAAGTCATGAAATCTCCTGCATCGAATTTGACCAAGTCAAGGCAACCTACTTTATGTACATACAAGGTGCCTGGTCACATTTGCATTTAATACAGCTGCATTTCGTAGCAAACTCAGTTCATTTGAGTGGAGCTGCAACCACTGAATTTGCTCCTTGGGGAGATGTGACTGTTCTTTTTTTTTTTTTAACCCTCCTAGGTCAGAGTATAAACTGCTCCACAAAAGAGTTTTGCAAACAGTTTGCGCAAACCATTGTGTTTGAAGAGCTACTATGACCAACTAATGCTAGCCTGTTCCTGGCTGGAAGTTTGCCACTTATGCATACATGCACCACTTATTTTGCAAGTATGCACTTTTTTATGCCAATCTGTCCATTATCTTTTCATATTTCTTGTGTACATGTTCAGGGGAATCACACAATATCATCATGGGGAGACCACTGATGTTCACTATAAATTGAATGGAAATCTGTCCAGAAATCAACCAATGTCTCTATTCTTACAACCTGCTCAAAAAAATTAGACTTGAACACTCTCATTTTAAGTTGTACTGTGTTGGCAAAAAGTGCAATATTGTGTCAGGCTTTAAAAAATAGAGACATGGGAGTCTGGACAGAGGGCGGGAGTGAGAACGGAAAGCTGATTTAAAAAATGAGGCGAGAAAACCTGCCTGAAACAATAAATCACCAGGGTGGAGCTGCTGCTTGTTTCTGACCTCTCAGTGTCCCGTCTTTTGTGGGCGGTGAGGACTTCAAGAGGACCTACAAAGGCTATCATGTGGTTGATTTTTCAGATTTGTTCAAAGTAATGTTTACTGATAACCAGCATACATAGGGCACATCACACAGACTCACCCCCCCCCCCCCCCCCCCCCCCCCCCCCCCCCCCCCGACACACACACACACACACACAGATAAAAGGAGTCTATTCTACAATTAACTGAACCTCATCTCAGTCTGAGTGAGGCCAAAGTTCACCAGCTGCTTATCATCGATACCAGGAGTTCCTGAAGCCCTCGTTCAGCTACAGCAGAGCAACCAGCAGATAAAAGTGAAACAACATAATGTGACTGTGCCGCAGCATTTTCATGTTGTCCATAGCGATTGGCCTGAGAGTCTAGGTTTCAGCATTATTTCCACTGACACAGGACAAAGATCAGGCTGACACTATTTCACAACTATTTACAGTGGATACACTTCAGCTACCATCTCTTAACCCTTTAAATGACAATTCAACTTTATTTGGCAACATGTGAAAAAACTTTTTTTCCTGAAACACATACAAAGCTTGAAAAAACAACAACAGACAGGCAACAGTAAAGGGAATCCCGTCCTTCATGAATGTTTGCCTAAGTACGTTCTTGTGTCGGATGAGGTCACTTTCCCCACTCAGAGGAAATGATGAATGAAACGGCAAAATACAAGCTTTCTCTGTCAGCTGGGTTACACAATTTCTAGGTATTGAAGCTTGCCCAAACTATTTCCCCTCACTGCAGTGCAAAGCCACTACCATGAGAAATGACCTATTGAAATGTATAGTTTCCACAGGTCATTTACTTTCATGACAAGAACCCTGTTAAGATGCTGAAAAACTCCATGCAGGAAACAACAACGTTAAGAAAGGACTCATTCAGCCTACTTGTATATGGTGCTCTCCTGAAATATAGTCCGGTTTGTTGATGTTTTATTTCAAGAGAATAAAAATATATCGAGTCAATGAACCCTCTCACCCTACAACATTTCTTTTTTAAGTTCTCCAGAGATGCTAATCAGAGAGTAGCTGTTTGTCAGGAAGGGAAGCACAGGAGCTGCCTGCATACCAGACTCATTGAAGCATATTTCCTCCACACGGACACACACAAACACACACAATGTAAAACAATGCTTGGATTCAACAGCGATTTTAAAGTGGTTACTTTTGAAATTCTAATTCTGTGTTTTCATGGCTTTTATGGAAAACGTAAGAGACCAACACGGCATGAGATGATATCCAACAAGAATCAAGACAACTTGAATGCTGTCAACTTGCCCACTGAATAATTCTCTTCCAGCTTTATGTTTCCTTTTTTTTTCATTTAGCTGACGCTTTTATCCAAAACGACTTACAATTGCTATATATGTCAGAGGTCGCACACCTCTGGAGCATCTAGGGGGTATCCAAAATACACAAACATTTAGAAAAACCACCAGGTAGACCTATTATAGCTGGTAATGGCTCTTAAGAAGAGAAAATACTACTTTCTAAATTTGGTTTAGATCTTCGGAAGTCGTAATCCACAAAACATTTTTCAAGTATGATGAAATGAGTATTTTTCTATATAGCAGTTTTAATGTATTTTTCCTGGATTAAGTATGTGATTTATGAATTGTTTGACTCAACGTATAATGTGTTGGATTTAATGTGCGCCTGTAAAATACTAGCAATAATATAAAATATAATACTTATTTTTGGGCAATAATATCACTCTTTTCTATTTTTGTATTTTCCTTGTAGGTTTATGATGGTTTATGAAAGACTCAACTTCTGATGTGTTGGATTTGACATGTGCCTGTATAATATTGACCTTGTTGTTTCCAGTTGTAGTTCAGATATATAGTTGTAGTATAGATATGTACACAGAGATATGCTCCCTTATGTAGGAGTATCAGACAGTGTTGTTGCTGCTCTCATTGGTCCAGCTTGAGAATAGACTGACTCTCAATCACGCAGATCACAGTGATGAATATGTTTGTGTCTACATATTGCCTGTTCTGCTTTGCGATGGTGATTTGACAATGCCTGACAAAGATCTCTGTTAGAGTGAAACATTGCTCAGTTATAGTTGATGGGAGCTATCTGTACAGATTATTGCCTTTTTGTTGATCTGATGGTCAAATCACTCCTGGTAAAAGTTCAGAAAAACTACAATCTTAGAAGACGGCTTGTGATGACCGACAGAAGCTGGGGTTGGAATTTGAACCTGAAAGCGTAATCCTCTGGGCTGTTTAAGCACTGAAATATGCTGCAATCATCTGAACCAAAGAAAGCCTAAAACTGAGCAGGACTTTTGTGAAGACAACAAGGAAGCTGCTAGCATAAATACCTGAACAAAACCCTTAATTTTGGTTCAAAAACCTCAATTGCTGGCAGCATGTCCACATCCCTAAGGCGCTTCCTTAATCCTGCAGAGGGAATAAAAACAGATGCTCTACTGCCCAAGGTGTTGTGTCACTTTTTTGACTTTGACACTGCTGTTGTGTAATGAAAAGAGAGTGTCTCTTCTAAGTTTGTAAACCTCTTTTCTGTGACAAGACTGTAAGCCGCTGATCTCTAACAAAAAAAGAAGGGGGGCTGCAGTGGACTCAAGAACAGACTGGCAGCAGTAGACTGACCAGAGTTTTACAAAGGAAACTGAAACTAGCCGTGAGATGGAAAACCCCTGATGAATCACATCGCAGGACAGCGTTCTTGTTAAATTTCCTTATGACAACATGACAGTGGCAGGGGAAAACAAGTTAGGATCCAGTGCAGTGTGTAAGTACCTGGTTGTATGTTTTGTACTGGAGCACATTTAATTTAAAGGAAACTATCACTATGAGGTTCAAACTTTCATTTAAGGGTTTTTTACATGCACATTAGATCAACAATGTAGTCTTGTTATACACAGTCCCCAGAACTATAGAGATGAACTTGAATTAAGTCTTTATATTTAACATTTCGTGTCAGATCCTTTGCAGTGAGTGACTGTCTGAAGTTTGTGACTCATACATCAGCACACTCTTCACTCTATCTATGCAAGACCTGAAGTTCCACTTCTGGCTGGTTTTGCTTATTTTACCCAGAAAACAAATATGTATTGGAAGCCTTGATTAGAGTCTACAGACAAGAGCTGCTAATCAGAGGGTTAAGGCAACCTGTATGTAGCCTGAGAGACAAAGAACGGGCCAAAAGAGTCCAAAGTCTGAATGTGACCGAGATGTGTGGATTTTTTTAGAAACAGAGAGAGAATGTAATTTTGATGGAGCAATCATCATCATGGACAATATGAGTACTAAATAAAGGAAGTACATTTCTTTCTTAGTCATGTGGTTTTCAGTGGGGCCTATGATGGTCTGACAGTTGTCTCAGTAACCATGAGGTAATGGTTTTTAACAAATGAAGCATGCAACCATGAGATACATCACCAGTAAACATCAGGGGTGGGGGAAAGCATAGTATCGTGATATTTGCCATGGCAATACTGTAGCGATACACGGATGCCAAGTATCGATATTTTATTATATAAATTGCAGATGGGAGTTTTAACTTTTTGGTACTAGAATAATAAAATCTGCTTTTTTAGTCCACTAGAAAACTTAACAGGACCCTGTAGAGGACTGAAAAAGTGATATGAACAAACAGAGAAATGTATCTTTTTAGATAAACAGATGTTGACAAAGTTTGACTTTAGGGACCTAATTGGAAGTTGGTAAAAGGTAATAAATTGCAACATATCTCAATATATTTAAAAGCCCAATAAAATCGAATCGCAACATAAATACCGAGATACTATCATATCGTGGGGCCCCTGGTGATCCCCACCCCTAGTAAACATGCCTGTCACCGTGACAATGGCGCAAACAGCATGCTCTGATGACGACTTTGTGATATGGCTGAAAGCTTGGACCCAGACAGCACAGGCTCTCCTTACTGTCATGGTTGTTGCATTGTGTCCACCTGTACTGTTCTGTTGGGAGTAAGTTTTTCTGTAAGCACTGAGTAATTGTTTGTATGATTATTTGGGTCAAGATAAATGTAAGCGTTCGTGCATACACGCCACCACAGCATCTATGATGGTGTGGCACAGATTTCACTGGCTGCCAGGTGTCTGCTACAAACATGCTTGTGGCTAACTAATGCCCTCGCTGCAGTGACCAAAGTTTGAGTTTCAGGCTCAGATCCGATCATCAAGTTCCCACCGCCTCCGCAAGACACGCAACCCCTGAGCAGATGACGAGATCTTACAACCACTGTACGAGCTGCAGCTGGTGCAGATAAATGTCTGTCCTGCTTAGGATGCAGATACTGTCACACAGACCTGCATTTTTACTTAAGGCACGCTTCCTTTTTCGACCACAGTGGTTCCTTCACCGGCTCAGCTTCACATTTTCACTGCAACTACAATATGTGGGTATGAAACTGAAGGTTAGTACAGAGAGGTTTATGTGAACTCTTGAGTGTTTCCTCTTCTCCTTTTATGGTCCAGATGAATGATTAAAAGAAGCTGAACAGAATGTGTGCACACCGATGACACTGAAGGAAAAGCATTAGAAATTTTTTTTAAATACTTGGAATTTCTCCTGGTATTGACAAAGTCTCCCTTTCACCTGGGGGAATGGATCTGGACTTGCCCCAGGAAAAGACAAAAAGCATTTTGGATGCATACGCTACAAACAAACAGAATATTTACATATGTGATGTTTGATTATGGACTTTCACACTATGAGATTTTGAGCCACTTCTGAGTTATTAGCAATGAAAGCATCGCTATAACTATTTGGTGAATTACCAAAAAAGCTTGTACAGACATTCATGGCAACACTATGATATCAACATTTGTAGTTGCCTGAGGACAACTATCAGACGGATTGCCACGAGATGTTCGCCTCAGGATGAAATGTAATAACTTTAGTGCTCCTCTGACTTTTCATCTAGCACCAGCATCAGGTCAACATTTTAATTTGCAAAATACTATGCTTTATGACTTGAAACACTTGAAGAAATATTGTTATTGCCATCAGCCTCAGCTGTACTTTGTGTTTAATGCTAACTGACTGTCTGTTTTAAATATTAGCATGTTAGCATTGTCATTGGGAGCATGTTAGCATTCTGATGTTAGCATTTAGCTGTTTTCATAAGATTTTGTTACTCTGGTTGATTCGCATAGTTCTTTAGCAAAATAATATGTATAATAATGTATTGGACATAGTGGATTTTTCTCTGGTATAGTATGTATCATCTTGGTTCATCCGGTGACATTTATAAGCATGTCCAAACTGAAATTCTGATTAAAAAATGTGAAAAGTGCTTTTGCGTCAATTTCACACAACGATGCACATCCAAATCAAAACTTTACCCTTTTTATGTTCAACTTCCTCTTCTTTTCACACAACAGGGTCACAATCGAGTCTCCAACCTCTAGAACGAATGGCAATGTTTAGCTTTTCTTGCTACTTAACAAAAGAAATGGAGGCAATGGCGTGTTTCACTGATAGGCAGTGTGTTTAAGGAGGAATCATAATGTTTTGATTTGTGTACAGGGCCACAAAATCCTTGTTGTGAAAGAGCAAAAAGATTGTTCCTGTTCCTGTCATTTACCTTTATTTGACAGCTCTTGTTCCATGTGACCGGAGGTTGCGGTGATGACTCAGATAATTCATAAAGTAAGATATGGACTGTTTAGGTGGAGAAACATTAAACAGACGTGGATTTCATTTCTGACAGCAACATTTTGAAACATATAAAAATAATTTCAAAGTGTTTTCTATCACACAAAGTTGCATCCCTGCTGTGCATCTATTTGTTGCAAGTAAATTTGGACTTGGTGAGGAAATACGTTTAGTTTGTATGAATGCTTGGTACTGCTGATACCATCGGTGCAATCTTCCTGCATGAGATTTAAACAGTATGGTGCTGGTGCTGTTTTATTAAATTAATTTTACCTGATGGACCATTAATAAAGTGAGTGGCCGACTGTGTGTGGAATTATTTGGTTCCTTCTCAAAAAAAAAGAAAAGCAGAAGAGAAAGTCAGCTTTTACTTTACAGACACACACACACACAAACACACACCTGGAGCAGTGGGCTCATAGAAAACTGAAATATAAAACCAGGTCCTCTTTCTCTACCTGTGGCTTCTCCTACACATTGTCACTTCCTTTGTCCATATATGGCAATGACATCCACAGGAACTGCGCAGCCGTCACAGTTCCAACGGCTACAGGAAGGATTCCTCTCAGACTAACACACACACACACACACACACACACCCACACACACAGACAGTACAGGTCTTCTACTGTGACTATTCAAAGATTAAAAATTGTACTATAGCTGTGTTTCCTTTCTGAAGTAAAAACCACAAGAGATTAGAGAGGCAGGAAGAGAGAGAGACAGAGAGAGAGAGAGAGAGAGAGATCGCGTTGAGATTTTGCTTTGAGACCACATGCCCACCCTCCCTCCCCCCAACACTGGGTCGACACACATTTCCTGTAAATGTTGCCTTTTCTCTTCTCTGTCTCTGACACGAGCCTTGCTGAGGAATAACCGTGGCAACAACTGACAGCTGACTTGATCGGAGCACAATCACTTCCTATTGTCACTGGAAAATTAAATCTACGTGTCTCTGTGGTGAAATACACCCAAACAGATCAGTGATTTATTATAATAAAATAATAAATAACCAAAAACTGACCCTCAGAAAAATGTGCGTGGTCTCACAGGTGTCAGCTGTCTGCTTGAAATGACTAAACCTTTGACTCTTGTGGGAAAGAAACCTGTGAACTACCCACAGTGTGATTTTCCCTCTCCAATAGTTTTCTTTGAGATAATCTGCTGCTATGGTGGAGAGTAACAAAGTACCTTTACTCAAGTGCCGTACTTAAGTTAAATTTTGAGGCTCTTGTACTTTACTTTAGTACTGCAATGATATGCTCCTTTACAATTGTACTCCACTACATTTCAGAGGGGAAAGTTGTACTAAATTTATTGGACAGCTATAGTTACTCGTTACTCAGATTAAGATTTTCAAATTGAAAACCTTTGATAAACTTATCAAATGCAACAAATTTCAAACCAGTGGTTCCCAACCCTTTTGGCTTATGACCCCTTACAAAAACAGTGTCTACTTGTCACATTTCCCAAGTCAATAGCTGTAAGCAGCTCCCTTATAAACCTCTGAGGTTTCATATAAATAACAATTTGAGGTTCAAAACTGTATTAAAAACTTTTGAGATACTTCTGTAACAGAACATTTGTTTGTCCTCGTTCCCACCCCATTAATCATGTCATTTTATCTTGGAAATGGATTGTAGCTGTATAGAGCCTTGCGTAGTCTTCTGACCACTCAAAGCGCTATACAATACATATCACATTCACACACATTCACACACTGATGACAGAGGCTATCATGCAAGGTGTCACCTGCTCATCAGCTGAAAATCAAAGCAATTTGGGGTTTAGTGTCTTGCCCAAGGACTCTTTCACATGCAGAGTGGAGGAGATGGGGATTGAGCCGCCAACTGATTCAAATTGAAAAAACTGTAGTTTCTTTACAGTGTCATGGTAGTGTTTACAGTCATACTTCTTCACCGCATAGAGATGGACTGACGGTAGAAAGTACAGTATGTGTCACTGCTGCTGCAGCTGCAGAGTAAGCTTTGCTCTTCAGTCTGCTCGAAATGGACAGTTCTATTTCGAGTTTCACATCCAGTGAAAGCTGTCAAAATGCCATCCTGTCAAATGTGTCGTGAGAAAATGCACTGTTTAAGCAAGACTTTGTGACAGGCTAAACTTGTTCTCAATACTGTAGACTGAAAGGTGCCAAGATGGAAACAGGGGCCATCAAATGAACTATTTTGGGTTAACTGGATAAGCAAAAAAATTCAACAACAAATGTGAATAAAAATGTGACTAAAAAATGACTTCAATGAGGAGATTCTCCAACAGACACTAGGAGCTTTCACACTCCAATCAACAGGCGAAGACAAAGTTAAAGGGGAATCCTTCAGTTGCTTTACTGATCTTGTAATGGGGAAGGAATATTACCAAACCCAACAAATGCAGATGACATAAACCTCCAGCTGAGTGTTTTGCACCGCCTTGCACCAAAGAATACATGAATCCCAAGTTGACACAAAGGACCACTAAATGCCAGATATCTGAAACCAGAAGGTATGCCAGATAAAGACAGAAACCAACCTGCAAAATATATCCTTTACACCCCGAAACAGCTTCAGAACTGGTCACCAAACCAATGCAGGTGAGGACAACCTCCAGTCAACTTATCTAGAAATGCATCCATACATTAAGTTACAAAAAGTGAACATCAGGCACAAGACAAACCCAGGCTCATGAAGAATGAAGATAACTTACATGACATCCCTCTGTTCCCAAATACACATCCTGACACTTGGCTTGGAGGTCCGCGCAAACGACTTCTTCTTCCTCACGGATGGAGCGGACATGTCGGCGGACATGACAGCGGCAGTACAACACAATATACCACCATAATTTTCAACCGCGTGGAGCGACGGTGGACAGATGTATGGCAAGATGGACCAAGGGCAGACTGGATAGAGACTCCAGAGTATTAGGAGAGTGGTTGGATTTGTAAAACAAGAATACAGATGAATGAAAGAAGAGATGGAAGAATAAATAAATAAAAGAAAAACTAATTAAAGACAGGCATAGATGGGAAGATAGAACTATCAGTCGTGTTGCTCAGGAAGTCTGTTGGAGGTCTGAACCCCTGATACTCCGCCAGTTGTTTCCTGAAGGGGCCTCCTCCTCCAGAACAGCTTCTTATTGGTCGACCGGCTGAAGCATGTTCCTTCCTGCTTCCACAGAGCTAGAATATGATTGGCTGTGGGACACAACCCACACCACTTCACACATATGCCTCATACACTCGGACACACAGGACGTGAGAAGAGACATAGGGACTTTCCATCCCCAAAGACTGGAACAATACAGTGGTCAAGCACACACACAAATATATTAGAATAGAAATTGACGAAATGGATGAGTATAAAGTTGTGTGAGTCGTTTCAGACTTGTTTTGACAGTGCACAGTGACACAAGAGCTTTGTTAAATCTATCCCTAAATCTTCAAAAAGCCATCCCAATATACAACTTATCTAGAAAAAAGTAGTTATCATTATTATCTGAAATCATTTTCAACACTCTAAGGTCAAATTCAGGGCTTGATTTGACTGAGATCCTGCAGGTGTCTGCACGCCCCACATATCACGGTACATGCACGGTATGCTGGCAAGTGGTTTAATGCTTTTTGGTGTCTAAATATTTTGGCATGTGATTACTGTAAGGCCCACAGCTAAGCAGTGCTGCTGTGAAATTATGAAATAAGTCTTTTTGTTGCAGTGATCCACAGACAAGAGGCAAATGACAGGGAAGTGAAGGGACAGTCAACCAGACAGAGAGAGGAGTTGATTATTGTGAATGCTCTGATCAATAAATGCAAATAGATTATGCTTTGTTTGTGATGTCGGTTTAGTTTAGTCTAGTTTTAACAGCTAGCACTTGCTGCGCCTAGGTACTGTGGGTTTTTGATGGGTTCTCTGACTATTTCTCTCCCCTTGACCTGCCTGAACAGCACCCTCCTGATTTACAAATTAAAAGACTTTGCAAACTTGTCTGAGGGCTTAAATGCTAGGTAAAATGAAAATCAACAGTTTTACACTTCCTTGTGTGGGTACTGTTAAAGTTAATTAAAGTTGTTTGTGTGGCTCATAGAGTTATAGCAAAATCAATGGTGTTTCATGGTGTGAATAGCTGCTACTGTAGGTAGCTCAGAAATGTTCGCTAATGTTAGCTCTCTGAGCTAGTCTGCTTGCATTGCACACTTGCAAGTTAATTAGCTAACCACCTTTATTGTTTTACTTAGTCAGAATGTTTCTTATTCTGATGGAATTGGGCCTTATGGTACATTTACACTACATTAATGGACACTTAAGCGTTGGAACCTTGCACGTTTCTCTGTTTTCTATTCCGTTTAAGCTGCATGAATTTGCAATTTGAAGGCAAATGGCTATGCTACAGCCCCTTTTCAATTTCATTTGACCCTGAAGAAATATCTGTTTTTCAATAGATGGATACACACATTTTCTTCTCAGCAAAACCGCTAGAGAGAGAGAGAGAGAGAGAGAGCAAGAAACCGGCGAGACCAGGTTGTCAAAACCACATACTGTAGATGCTAAGTCAGTTACACATGAAATCTCCCCAACCTCCTCTAACATTTCTTTACGTCCTAACAGGTTATTCGTCATTTTCTAGCTGCATACAATAAGTTTGTGTGTGATTATTAATGCAAAGAGGAAGATAGGAGGGTCAGAGAGAGCGAGAGCAGGAAGGACCATGTGAGAAAGTATGCAACTATGCAAGGAAAATGAGTAAATACTTAAACATGAATGTACAAATTATGAAAAGTAATCATACTTTAATGAATAAATAATAAACGAACTGACTGCATGGAAACAATCACGAGGGATCTTTCCAATGCTTCATTTCCAATGCTCCTAGTTACACCTATACTGTATATACCAAAGACTTAACTCAGAATTACAATCTTTCGTAATCCTCCAAAAGCTGTCCACAAAACCAACTAATCCCAAAAGGTAAAGAAAAGGCAACTAAAAGTCCAAAATCCACAAACAAAAGAAATAACAACAATATTTGTTGAACTGTCAGGAGAGAAGCAAACTCCTAAATCTACAGTAAGCAAGTGTATAGTGCAACATAGACAGGTGAACAGAAACAATGTCCAGACTCCACAGAACGGTGATAAAATGGACAGGGATGGCACACAGATTCACACGACTCGACTACAAACAGCATGCAGTATGACAGACAAACGGATCTGCAAACATTACGGGAACACCTGGACAATATAAGAACAGACAAACCTACACAGCAAACAGAGAGGTCACTCACAGGTGGGACACATTAGGTTCTCAGGAAGACCAGAAACAAGCACAAGATGCACAGCTAACACAGACCATTACCAAAATAAAACGGAAACAAGCAGACACATAGACAAAACAAAATGACATACAGACCAGATCCTGACAAGAACTGAAAGTTTGATATTCAAAGTCCTCATTGCTGATGAAGTCTAGATGTAGTATAGCTTTGCATACATGTGAATTGTTTAATTTCAAATAAAGAAAGAAAGCTTTCTATCTAGGTAAATGACCAATGTCAAGAAGAAACATTGGAACATAAAAAGAATCTTGATCAGTATGTTCATCTTTATAGTTTTTACTCTACTTGCCAGAGATAAATATACAGGTACAGAATGATCAGTATCCTTCTTAAGAGATGAATGGAAAGGGGGAAAATGAGACAAATTAAAGCTTCTAGCTTCAATTAAAGTTGATGGTCAGATTGTGGAATTATTATTATTTGTGGATTGAAAACATTCTACAGATTATAATGAAAATATGGAGACTAGTAATAAATCAAGACAAAACACAAATTGTACATCATAGACAAAAAAATCATTAGACGGAAGTTCAGTTGCTTTTAATTTCGGGTTAAGTTGTGCTGTCATATAAATATTTTGGCTCTAGCAGTCAGCGGACATAGCACTGGGAGCTGTACTGAATAAAGTTAAACAATGTGGTGTCACGATCTGGCTCATGGACCGTGACAAAATATGGAGACACACCGCAGGCCTACTAAAAGTTTAACAAAAGTAATTTATTCTTAACAAAGAGTAAACAATAAATTTTACTATAACATAAACCAAAATATGTCATGTGAAAATCAGTCCAGTCAGTAGTGTTAGGTGTGGGTGAGTGAACGTATAGTGTAGGTGAAGGTGTTGAAATGTAGAAATAAAACAACAAGAACTCAAAATGACCGACGGCACATCCTTGACGGGGGGCGCCTCTGCCGACGAAGAAAAGAGAAGAGTGAGGGGGAAGAGAGAGAACTGCACTAGTGCCGGCTTAAATAATCTGCACACCCTGGGGCCCTCAGGTGTTCACGATTACCTAATAAGAAGCACAGAGAGAGTTATACAAGACAGCCCTACAGGGGTCGTCACAGTGGTCATCTGGGATTCCATACACACCAAACACAACTCTATAGCTGTGTCCTGTGTTCGATTAAGTTTCTGGGGTTTCCGTCAACATATAAGTTGTAATACTATGCATCAGGATGTACTTTTTAGTTAAAAGCATAGGTGTCATTTACACTGGGGACGCTGGGGACATGTCCCCACCACTTTTTGAAATGGCTGATTTTGTCCGCACCACTTTTTAAAAACATTTGCTAAAAGTTTTCTGAAAATTAGCTTGCAACTAGAAATGTTAAATTGCAAATAAAAATTCTATGAGAAAGGTTTACTTGTACAATAGGAAAATATCAAATGCAATGTAAATACAGAAGAATCAAATCTGCCTTGGCTTAAAAAGTAACTTAGGCTAAAAAAACAAGCTAATGATTACTGCATTATGTTCAATAATATTTTTATATAATGAATGAACCAGCCACATGAATTTTGTTTCCATTCATATAAATTTCCACCATAAATTGGTGCACAAAATGTCTCTAGAATGCAGGAAATCAAGAGTTTAATGTTCAAAATCTTCTGAGGGAGGACCCCCAAACCCCTCAATCAAATTGCCTTTTTCATCAATGAGTATTTCTTATAAATAGCATTGGAGTATCTTGTTATCTTGTTCTCGAGACTCCAATATTGTGCTTTCTCATGTTTTGTGGCCTAAGTGTTTTGTCACACCCCTCATATGAGCCCTTAAATGTCCCCACCACTTTTTAACACAAAGTGACGCCCTTCGTTAAATGTTCTCTGTTTATAGTGATTGTTTCGGCTCGATGATTCTGATTATATTTTGTTATACTTAAAGAATGCCATCTTTTTTGTATCCGATTTTCTTTGACAAGCATGGGAGAGAAAGCAGAATATTTAGTTTAAGACCGAGCTGTAGAACAACCATCATTTTTAACCAGTCATTTGGGAAGAAAATAACATGTTTGACCACTGCAACTGTACTTATGGTATCTTGTAAACCCATGAGGGTTGACACCTTCGTGTGCGTGTCACAAAAATAAAAGTCATCATCATCATGTGTGATGCAGGTGAACTTTCATGACACTTTCTTGTTAGTAAAGTCTGTGTAACTGCTAGTGGCCTAGACTGTCTCTGACAACTTCCCTGTGTCATCATACACACTTTATACTTGTCCATATATGTACCATATATGGGCTAGTATTCACCTTTTAGACCAATTACACATCTTCCTATCCATCTTAAACAGACCCTTTAGGGTTGTGAAGTATTTCAATATAAGTTTTGAGAAATGATGTCAGTTTGGCATGGCGAACGGCTCCACGATACCCATGACCTTTAGTCAATGTTGCTATGGAGAAGAGGCCATGGTAAATTCAGAACGTTTTATTGTTCCAAACAGGAACAATAGTTGCTGAATTCATTCAAAGAATGATCTAGAACGGAAATGATTGAAAGTGTTATCAGGTGTACACAAAGTTTAATCTTTAGATTCAGCTGGCCATTAGCTGGGCTATTTTAAGCCCGGTGTTTGGATGTTTCTAAGTGAAGTTGTAGTTGACTTCTCTTAACTTCAGTTTTATGTCCACATACATGTAACAGTTGTCCATCTTTTGTACTGATGATGAACCAGGGTCATGTTAATCCAAGCCTTGAAGTGCTCCAAATGGATCTATCACGTAAAAGTTTTGTGTAGAAAACAAATCGGAAAATTTCTTCCAGAACACTGAACTGTTTTGATCTGGCTTTGCTCCCCTCCCAGTTCCAAGTGTTTCTTGCATTTTCCCCTCCCAGTGTTTCTGTCTGCTGTCTGTCTACCGTATGTGTATGTGTGTGTGTGTGTGTAGGCGTGGCAGTGCACTTCTCTGTAGGCACCAGTCAGTAAGATCACCTGAAGCTTCCTGATGCATCTGAACGCTTTTCCAAAATCAACCCCTGCAGATCGTCTGGACATTTGTGCTTGTTGTGCTTATGCATCACATAAGATTAAACATACAGCAAACGGGAACTCCAAAAGGCCAATTTATACTGTGAGTGTGTCCCATTTTACCATGAGTTGAAACTGCAGAGGCACCGGGTAAACAAGAGCGCTCCTGTGTGAGTGACCCTTCCCTACATTGAAGATATTGTAGCACTGATTTTTTATTTAGTTTCTGTTCTCAAAACATGATTTTATGCTAGTTGAATTTTGGAGGTACTGTACTTGAAGTATTCCCAATATATACTACTTTATACTTTTATTTTGGGGTGACTCCAGATAATCAAAGATTTAATGCTTCGATATGAGGAGCCTGATTCGACTGCCAAACTCACAGCTGTATCTTCGCAGAGCTGTAATGAAACGAGGATCATACCATTTTCTATATGGAGTGCTCACCCTCTGATGTTACACAGAACTACAGGTTTTCTCCCAATAAGTAAATATACAGCCTATTACGAAATAAATATCAACATATAATGCTGTAAATAAAATCTGAAAAGAAAGAAGCTTTTAATAAATATTTTTATGTGGAATTGTGTGAATAAGATTAAAGCGGAGCTACCATGTGTAAACCGACCCACCATCACACATGATGCGACGATCATTCAACTATAGGCAAGACTTAACAATACTGATTCGACTATTCGACTTCTGTCTATGTACTATATTTCATGTATGCAAGCAGAACATATATCCATGCTAAAATCGTGTTTACACCCACAACATTTTATCAACACCCTTCTCATCTTCTATACACATCGTCAGATCAAGTCCTGTAGTAATGCTCAATGAACACTGTACCAGCACAAAATGTAAATTTAGTTGCAAAATCTCAAACCACTGCCCGCAGCAGCAAAAGCTGAGGTGTTAAAACCAACCTGTTAGAATTTGATACCAACTAAAGAGCAGCGTCTCTTGCTCACTGTGTGGGTGACCGAAGTCATTCATTCAAAGGAGGAATGAGGTATGCTCATAACAGCAAATACAGTACACAGCTGATTCAAGTTGCCAACATTTAGCTGCAATCGTTATTGGTCTTGGACTGCAATCCACATGACATTATCTAGATTGATATTATAGCCATACAAACACACAGACACACACACACACACACACACACAGCCTTTTGGCACTATCTTTTAGTGGTTGCATTGTTGTGTCACTTGCCTGAGACCAAGTTGTGACGTGATAAGAGAGATAGGATAGTATCACAGTACACAGTGAACTCAAGCCCTGAAAGTTGACAGTCGCTGAGTCGCTCAAGCAATCCACTCTCCATCTCATATCTTTTTAGTCTCAAAGTAGGAAGTAGTTCCAAATATTGTATTTAATTACTAGATGTCACAAATGTACATAATAGAGTTGGACTCACTGGCTTATCCTTCATGAGCGACCGTCTCGACTTGTTATCGAGCTGAGCAGAATTTTCATTTGCAGTGGGACTGCGCAGTCGGAGCTCTGGTCAAGCACTGAACAAATGTTTTTAATGAACTGATTCCAATGATTCTATAAACTGAAAATAACTCCAGCCCAAATTACTACAAAATAAAACGAGTAATTGTCATGCCTGTAGGTTCAGGCCATAAATATGCCATCTTCTTCCAGTTTTTTCCTTATCAGGGATATTTATGATTTCTGGTGTTGGACTATATAAATCAAATTATATTGACTTGACTAGTGTGCAGCAGAGTTTAATGAGGGGTAAATCCAACTCTACATCCATTCTATCACTTAACATTCACATATAAAGCACACAACACACTTATAAAGGAGACAACAACTACAACAACAACACAAATTCCACTAAAACACGAATCACTGTGCTCTCAATGGCTTTACATGGCTACACAAAAAACAGAAGTCATGTGTTCAGAGTAAACCAAGTTTATGAACTTCTTCTTACCACCAAGAATCAAAAGACACATCAACACACTACTGTAACTCCACAGTAATGCTACCACCAGGCTTGGCTTTGAAAAGATGTATGGGTGGAAGCTGAAACCATACATTCCTTAATAATGTAAAAAATGTTTTGAGTGACACCTCAGCTGGGCTATATGGGTGAAATCACTATAAAAATATGAATCAGGATATTCTGTGATATAATTATATCATAGCATGGTAAATGTGTGGAAAAATATAAAATACTCAGGGTTCAATGCTAAACCCCTTCACTAGTGATTGTCGAATCATATCTTGCAACCATAACTAACCATTCTCTAACCTACTTAATATGTTTTCCTAAACCTAATCACAAAAATTAAACAATGTTTGTATGCTCTAATGTTAGCTGCTAGGTTAATGGCCACGCTTTCAAGGTTAAGTCTAAGCATGTCATTAGCTGACTGGGTGTGGAGGTGAAGTAAAGCCCTGTTCAGGAGCAACACATCCAGTGCATGGAAGCTGGTTTAACACTGGTCCTGGATGCTACTACGTCAAAACCGAGTGTAACTTTAGTCCAACACAGTCCAACTTTGTGTATGTGTAGAAGAATTTCAAAAACTGTGATGTGAATCTGCTGAGTTGGTGATTAAATTATTGCCCAGCCCTACAACTCAGCTTTATTAGTTGGTTTTTCCATCTGGACCCATGAATTGGTCCGTTGAACCAGCAAACAGAATTTTAACTATAACACCATATAAAGCAGAAAAAGTTGTCTGAAAGACTTGCATATCTGTAGAGAGCTGCACTTACTGTGTGTAACACTATTTCTTTCTCTATTAGTAAACCTAGCAGCAATGCAGCTATATCCTTTAAAATAGAAAATAAAAGAGCAAAGCGTGTATACACTTTTAAAACATTTTAATTAAAACTTACCCATGGAGTGCTGCGTCAGTTGTGTAGCTCCTCTTTCTGTGTCTGTGTCATCAGTGGTTTGAGCCCTCAGAACTGTGCTTCAGCCCAGTTCACTTCCTGGCGAGGCGTTTCAGAGCTACTATATAAAGTGTCATGACACCCTCCCTTCAACCACAAGAGAAACTGTCTGAAGAACTCATACAAACACACAGGCTGGCATACAAAAGAGTAAGGCAACATAGAAACTAAAAGCATGTTTCTACTTTCCAGCAGAAACCTTTGAACAGTGCTCCGTAGCTGCACCAAAGAAAGTAACAACATTGTGTTTATGCATGTTTCACATTTCACTGGCTGTATGACTGCAGCCAGAACACAATGCCTAACTTCCCCTTTTACAGTGTAGGACCTCTCCTTTTAGCTTCCATCTGGTCAGAAAATATGTCATAAACAAACAGCACACACTAGGCCTGAAAGCCTGAAACCTGCTATAACACGTTCTCCAGTCACAACAAGCAGGGCTGGTTTGGTTATAACGTTTGGTGACTCCAAAACGTGTCAAGAGTCTAAACACCTAACAGGCAGGGGTTATAATAATAGACAATACCAAAGTGTCAGAATCAGCATGTTGTTGGACACGTGTTGCTATTCAAACAAGCATCCACTGGGGACTGGGGACTGGGCACTGCTCCTGTAACGTCAGTTTGCAGACTAGATAGATTATTACCTGGTCATCTGCAGCACATCAAAGAAATGACCTGGATTCCGAAATTTACCTGTAACTAACCACAGTTCAAGTTTGTTTTTTTTGTCCCTCCTTCACTATATTGAGCCAACTCTGAGCATATTTGATTACTGGTCAGGCAGAATGTAATATAATATACATAACATAATATCGTGCAAGCAGGTTGTGTCCAGCATTGATTGAAACGTTTCTTCCTTCTGGTCTCATTGATTGGACTCCAGGTTGGCTGATTACTGACTCCACTTAGCTTTTGGAGAAGTCATTAGCCTAGGGGTTCACATACTTTTCCCCTGCACTGTGAATCTTTACACGGTGTGTCCAATAAAAACATAAAAACATATAATTTTCTGTGTGGTATTAGTTTAATCAGACTGTGTTTGTCTATTGTGGTGACTTAGATTAAGATCAGATCACCCAAACCACAATCTTTTCCTAAACCTAACCAAACTACCACAACATTCACCACCTCTTAAACGCCTTGTGACTTGTCACTCAAGTACGCCTGTCACTGGACTGATAATTGGAAAACGGTGTTAAATGTTGGTTGAACTTTTTTATCATTTAGGTATGAGGATGTGTTGGCTGTGTATAGGATGAAACATTGTGTGTTAACATGTGGCTGATATTGTGGATTTTTTTTATTATGCTGAAGTAACGCTCACAGCATGCCAGAGACGGGGACTCGAGTGCGACACACAGTGACTTCAGACTCGACTTGAGACTCGTCCTCAAAAGACTTCAGACTCGAGTTGCAGGACTCGTGAACAATGTTTATTTTTAGGAAACGTCTGACGAGCTTGCCGTTATTCCCCTCCCTCCATTACCTATAACCTGCATACGTAACACGTAGCTTCTGCTGCGCGCGGCGGCACGTGAGAGAGGAAAGAAAGAAAGAACAAAAACCAGCAGATGCTGAGCCATTTATCATAAACTTTGGCTTTAAAACTTCATAAAACAAGACCCAAACAAAGACGCGCTGAACGCAAATAGGTTAGTAACCTGTGGTTAGTAAACATGTTTATCTCAGCATTGACCAACTAACGTTAGCTTGCTTCTTGCTTCAGCTACGACCTACGAGAGGTTTACTCTGACTGTCGTTCGTTATGAAAAGATGAATTTACACTGGGTTTGAGAGTCTGGGGAGTGTGTTGACTTACAGTATTTAATAAGCTGTCAATAATTGTAGACGCATTGTACATTAGGCGACATGGTTGTGCTCTGTAAGTTAAAAACAGGTTACAGGTTTATTGTTGATTATGCAACGTCAGTTTTATTTAGTTAACATTACACTGGGTTTAAGAGTCTGGGGAGTGTGCTGACAAACAGTATTAAGCTGTCAGTAATTGCATTACACATTACATGGTTGTGCTCTGTAAATGAAAAACAGGTTACAGTTACAGAATCCCTTATAGCCATGCAGTTTTATTAGCAACCTGGCTTGAATGCAGCATTCGTAATAACCACGAGAGACTTGAGACTTGACTTGGACTCTTGCTCAGAGACTTGTGAGCATCTCTGCAGCATGCCACCCTGCGCTCGACAAATGTGAGTACTCCTGGTAAGCGGTTGTGTCAACCATAAAGCCAGCGTTAGACCATCTTTTAGCAATGTAAAATCATCTCTCTTGTTTCATGTCATATAGCCTATTGTTGATGTGCATTGTAGACCACACATCCTACGGGAGCATTTATGGGTATCATTTTTGTCACTCTAGATTCTGAACCTTGTATACAGGAAGTAGTCTCTGTGACTGTATGGGAGATTCAGTGAATGAGTCCTTCCCCACCACAGTTCGTCTGCCTGTAGTGTCTGTGTTGTCTGGTCTTCGTGCTGGTTTGGAGAACTTGGATCACCACAGGATAAATATCCCTCTTCTAAAACCTCCCTCCAGTCTGAGATCTAAAACAAAACGTTCCTCCCTTGGAGTAGTCTAGATGCAGAAAAAGAAAAAAACTTTTATATTGACTTAAACCCATTATTAACTCCAGTGACTTTCTGAGGACAGACAGACAGACACACACACACACACACATACACCCCCCCCCCCCCAAGTTTATTATTGTTAACAAAGACAAATGAAATAACGAAAACTACATGTGAAAAAACATTGTCATTAACTGAAATAGAAATAAAAATGAAAACAAGGCTTTACAAAAAAAACGATAACTAAATAAAACTGTATTGTAGGTTTGCAAAACTAAAATGGTAAAGTAAATGTCCTTAGTTTTCATCTTGTCAATTTATTTCATAGGACCAACAAACCTATATTTTGAGTGGATATTAAGCCGGGTAGAACTGACATTGTGGGGCAGTTGGTCTGGCTGGACTGGCAGTTCATTAGCTGATAGGCACCTGCTCGTGAGCTGCAGGTGTATAATGCTTTGGCTGGAGCGTAGCAGGTGGTGGACTGCTGCTAGGTGAGCTTTTTGGGAGCATACTCATGTAACGTCAGGGCAGACCCAAGTAGGGATCTGCTGGTGGGTTTTGAATTTTTTTTTATATGTTTTCTAATAAAATCATACAAAACAATAAAATGTAACAACTGTAGGCTATGGAGTTAGCTGTTAATTAAGTTTTGTTTGGGTTGCAGACTCAGTTTTCTTTTTGTTGCTTTGTTTTGTTCTGTTCTTATGGTCCAGCTTAGTGCTCATCCTGCGTGCATGATGAACTGGCCCCCGGTGTATTGATTGTGAGCTCCCCTTGTACTGGGTTAATGTGTGTGCTGGTCATTATATTTACTGCATGTCAGCTAGTGTGTGTTTTATGGGGTCATTGATATCTCAGCCCACCAGTCTCTTTGTGCTTCACATTGTTTTAAACAAAGTACCTATTTTTTTGATTAATAAAGGCTTATATTTTAATATAACTGCTTTCCAGCCATGCTTGCCTTCAGGGCCTTGGGGACCTGCTGTCTGTGGCTCCACACTATCTTCCAATTTCTTAGCTGTGCCAGTTTTAGTCCAAGCCCCTCATCTGGCGTCATGCAGTGACAAAGAATACACTGGAACTAACAAAAACTAAACTAAAACTAAGCAATTTCAAAAATTCAAAAATAAACTAAACTAGCAAACCAGCGTGAAAAACTAATTAAAACTAAAATGAAATTGAAAACAAAAAGTCAAACCGAAATAAAAATAAAAACTAATTAAAAAATCCTAAACGATAATAGCTGTGACACACACAAAATCCTTTGAAACTAAAATTACAGATTTAAATACCTTTGCTTGGATGCGCAAACATACAATGGTACAGACTTGCTGGGTTTAAACTCCTGCCCTTCTATAATGGCTTCATTTAACAGAAAGCCAGAGACTTTGAGAGAAAAGCATACACACGCCCATACAGCATGGTGACCACAGATGTTTCAGAAATGTTTGAGCAAGGAAAAAGAATAAAAATGGCAAAAGTCAGAGCAAACAGCACATCAAAATTGTATCCATAATCTCCCTATCTTGTTGATGCAGTCACCTGTCACAAAGGTGTTCTTGTTGGGCTTATCTTGTTTTTTTCTTTGTGTGAGAATATTGATGATTCAGGGCATGTAAATTTTTTGCAATTTTAGATCAAAAATAGCATCCCAACTCTACAACTTAGCCAGACCCTAGCCAACCAGAAAGGATGCAGAACATGGAATTACAACCTGTCATTAAATTTCCTACAGCTCTGCAGTGTACAGTACAAGATCTGCCAGCCTTTGCCTCTGTATGAACCGCACTGAGCAGCCCACAAGATGCTCAGTTTTATTTTGTTTCTCCATCTTTGATACAAAGCTTTCACTGCTGTGGCAATGAGTCTTTATGGGAAAGCAAGAAAGAGTGCAGACTTGTGCCTACTTTCGGTTTCACTCAGGGAAATTCCCTGAAGTACTTTTTTGCTGGGTTGACAATAAATTTTATAGCAATTTTCCCACACAGGAGTCCTCTTGTACCACAAATTTATGTAGTTGTTGATGTTAATGTAATACACAAGTGTATTGTAACCACTCTTTGTGCCCAATTTTCACCATTTTTACCTGCAGGATATGGGTGAAAATTGCATTCTGATAAATCCACAAAGTCCAGCACATCATGAAGGATAGAAAAACCTTTACAATTTTGTTCCTGTTTTATGGAAAGTCCCTTGGCAATAATTTCAATGTTTCATGTGATTTTAGTCTTTAGTATTAACTAATTATAAATAAAAAAAGAGTTTCTATTTTTATACTATCAGAAGAAATATTGGGTTCCCAATCCAAATGACAATTAGAATAAAAATTAAAGGAATTGATGTGATACACTGCAGTACTCCACACCAGGGATATAATATATATACTATATATTTCATGCTTTCTTATCAAAATGCGGTGCCTACATCACCCACAATGAAACACGACGGCAGCCAGTAAGGTTTGAAATTTGGATTTGTTATGCAAGTAGCGTCTAATGTAGCAGCTATCTAGCTCAAGCAGATATGAGGATGGGCTATAGACATCTGGTAAGCTCTTTCTAACTCTTCAGACTTGCATACTGCTGACTCAGATTTCATGCAGCTCCATCAGAAGCCACAAAAGGCTGTATACAACGTTTTTCAAATATGCAGTATTACTACCCAACATTGGGAAAACGGACTTTGATGTGTAAAATCAGTGGAGTTCCCCTTTAAAGGTTGTCCCATCCTAATGCCACAGAACCAAAATATATTCAGTCAAGCACAGTCTGTTCCAGAGATTTCGCTTTTTTTTTGATAAATCAAGTCCATGGATAACTAACATGCAATTAATTTAAATGCCACCCCCATGGCCTAATCGTCGTTTCATCATTTGTGGTGTGTCTATGCTGCCTTGTTGAAAGACAACAATGACACAGGTGACTCCAGATTTGTTGTTGTAGCAACGTTATTACAGGGAGTCACGAGCAGCCCTGTACCTAAATCCACAATTTTTTGTTCGGTGGTGTTGAATAATCACGATTTGGTGTCATGTTCACCTGTTCAGCATGGCTCTCTAGTTTCCTCATTCTTTTTTACTGGAGACATTTTGACAAGTCGCAGTAGGAAAATCACAGATGTAATTAAAATAATGACTGACGACGGAAGTCCATTTAGCTGCTTTAGTTTCAGGGTCCTGCTGTTGTGCTTGTTCTTGCTCACTTTCACACTTTCATGGCTTACCGGGACACTTGAACAGAACAGAGCTATTATTAATGTTATCAGGAACACCTAGCTTTTCCTGCCATGACAAGTCAAAATGTCTGCCTACTGCAGATCTGTTGCATTTTGCAAATAACCCCCACTGGAGTCCAAGGCCCAGCCTGTTGCGCTTATACGTTGTGAATTTTGAATATGGACAGTTAAAAAGGGCCTGCTGGTCTGTACACACTTACACATTTCTTAAAGTTTATAATGAGAGTCCACACTAACATACTTACTTCCTGTTTGGGGAGTTTTGGGGGCACATCTGCTGCTGCTGTGATGAAGGTGGCTTGCATTTGACAAAACAATATGCAAAAAGCTTGTTTTCTCTCACACCTGTGTGGGAGTTACCATGCAATCGCTAATTTGCATGTTGGACTTTTCTTTTGAAGAAGGGACTTACGGAGATGTAGGTGTAGGTGTATGCGCAAACATGTGGTGGGGATGTGGGGAGGTGGGTGGTATGTGGAAGTACTGTAGGTAGGAGGACAGATGGGTATAGAAACGGCTCAGGTTCGTCATTGTTAAGCAAATGATGGGAAGACTGACATTGGTCCAGTGATGCTATAACAGCTGTTTCTATATAATTATGAGATCCCTCCATCTTGTCTTGTCCTTTCATTCACTTTGACAAAAAAAATTTGCAGGTTTCACATGTGGTGCAAAAAACTATTTATATAGTTATAATTTAAAATGCAAACAGTGTATTCAATACTTAGAGTGTAATATGTAGAAATAAATGGTTAGATCAGGTGAGGGACCCTTTTCACATTGTCTTGACTCCCAACAGCATGTTTTGTTTTTATCCTTGCAGGATTATGATAAGCTTGTTAGTAGGGCTGTGCGATATGACGATATATATTGTTTGACGATAGGGAAATGTCTGTCATTGACAATTATGCTCTATTGTTTATCTCGTTGTGTCGCAAATTCCACACTCTACAGTAAAATTTTCAAGAAGGGAAACTGCGGTGAAGTTAGTTTTAAGTTGGACTTTCGACCGACATCTGCGGCATATCCAACTTAAAACTAATATTCAACTTACAACTAACTTTAACCGTTCTGCCACGAGTTCCGGGGATGCAGGGAAGACATTTGCATTCAGAATGAACAAACATGGAGGAGAGTGAAGTTTACTCAGAAATGAGCAAACTGAACAGGAGGACTCAGACCATGCAAGCAAAAACAAGGAGCTCATACCAAAGAGAGCAGTATGTTGAATGGACGAGCCACACAACGTTATTCCAGCATGTGTCAGGTAACATTTAATAACTTGCTTATGGACATTCAGTTTACTTTCTAGTTCACCCTGACATGCTGTTGTTGTGATGTTAGCTATAGCAGCAGGAGAGTTGGGAGTGTCGCAGTCTGGAGCTGCTCTGAGGCTGTCTCGTCTGTAGCAACAGTTTGCTAACCTACAGCCTAGCTAATATTGGTTACATTACTTGCTGTGTCGTTGTTCACTCTGTATTATGGTATTTGTCATGGTATTGGATTTCTCCAGAATCACATACCCCACTGTTATGATGCAGAGAAATATCACGAGCTACAGTTGAAAATTCCAGCAGTAACTCATGATATTTTCAGTGAATTTCCAAAAATGTTTGATATTGGAATAAGCAATTTTAGTCATATCGCACAGCCCTACTTGGTAGAATACCTCTATGTTGAATACTATGTACATACTTGTAAGACAGCTAATGTTTTAGTATGCTTTGTGTATTGAACTGGACTAGACCAGAAGTTTTGTTAAATGTGAACTTTGCCTCCTTTACCGATTTTACATTTTCCTTCTTCGTCTAAATGTCTTACAGAGAAGCTGACTTTTTGCATTTTGTAAATAACAATGCTGTCTCGTCCACAGGGATCAGTACTTGGATCACTTTTGTTCTGTGTGTGTAAATGCTGCCACTTGGGTCACGTCTTCAAAAAATCCTACACATGACGACGCACAAATCGGTTTTCCTGTAACTTCAAATGACTCCTCCCAGCCTAAAAATAACAAGGAAAAATTGACAGCATATTTTTTAAAAACACCTTCAGTGTGCAAAGCAAATTGTAAGATGGATGTTAAAGTGATGACGTCTGAATTGATTTTACATGTGGTTTTTCAAATATTAATGGTATTTTTAGTTGTCTGAAGGTCATTTCTGTGGGTGGGGGGAGACAGGCTGATGTTTCCATGCACACAAGAAGACATACAGAACCAAAATAATCACAGAACTGTTGACTTCCTGTGTATGAAGAACTGCAATGCAAAAAACACTGCTGTGTCACATTCTCACCACTTAGGTCTTTATCTATCTTTCCATCTGTAGTTTCATAGAAGAGTATGCACAGTTAGAAAGAAAGTGAAATATGTTGAGCTAAGATAATCACCTAATCACTTAATATCTGCTATTGATCTGTTGTTTGTTTGTTTTTGTTAATGTTAAACCTTTTTTATCCTTCATTTATTTAGTTTTTAGGTAGTTAGCTGTAAATAAATACCCTCATTTAATAAGACGTAACTGTTTTCTTTGAAGCAACAAAAGAAAGTTCAATCTGTTGAAAATAATTAAATTTCTTCAGAATGAATTTAAGTTATTAATTAATTCTGTTTATTTTCCTGTTAATAGGATGGTCCCCTAGATAATTAAAATTAAAGTAGTGTTTCACAGTGGATTTAGGTTGACTTACAACAACAACCTACAGCTGTGTCAATTTCATTTTACTGTATTTGTGGCTATTTTTGGATGGATGTTGCTAGGTAGCTAGCTAGCTAGCTAGCAATGTAATCCGGCCGACAAAACAGCAGCAATGAACACCAGACCTAAGGAGAATTGCATTTAAGAAAAACCATTTCCCATAAGCCCTAGGCCACTGTTACCAGCTTGACACTTGAGTGAGTATATGAGTGAGTCTAGGGGACACGGCTAGCTTAAACATGTCTGCAGTAACAGCAACACAAGCCACGTTTCCATGTAATTGTCAAGTGAATTTTAAACACACTTTAAACACACAAAGGAAAAAACAAGTACATGCGAAATATGTGCGTTTCCATCAGCTGGTTTGGAACGATTAAACCAGGCTATGTCAAACGTAGTTATGTCAATGGTTGACGTTATACACTGACCTAAAGGATTATTAGGAACACCATACTAATACTGTGTTTGACCCCCTTTCGCCTTCAGAACTGCCTTAATTCTACGTGGCATTGATTCAACAAGGTGCTGAAAGCATTCTTTAGAAATGTTGGCCCATATTGATAGGATAGCATCTTGCAGTTGATGGAGATTTGTGGGATGCACATCCAGGGCACAAAGCTCCCGTTCCACCACATCCCAAAGATGCTCTACTGGGTTGAGATCTGGTGACTGTGGGGGCCATTTTAGTACAGTGAAGTCATTGTCATGTTCAAGAAACCAATTTGAAATGATTCGAGCTTTGTGACATGGTGCGTTATCCTGCTGGAAGTAGCCATCAGAGGATGGGTACATGGTGGCCATAAAGGGATGGACATGGTCAGAAACAATGCTCAGGTAGGCCGTGGCATTTAAACGATGCCCAAT